>NW_011897297.1:0-1540 GCF_000151845.1 Pteropus vampyrus | reverse complement strand
GTCCATTAGTGCAGCGGTCCCCAACCTTTTGGGCACCAGGGACTGGGGCTCCTATGAGAATCTAATGCCTGAGGATCTGAGGCAGAGCTGAGGCGGTGATGCTGGCGCTGGGGGCGGCTGCAGATACAGATGAAGCCTCACTTGCTCGCTTGCTAGCCTGCCACTCGCCTCCTGCTGTGCGGCCCTGTTCCCGTCAGGCCACAACCAGTACCAATCCATGGCCCTGGGATTAGGAACCCTTGCTAGTGGACACTTTGGTTATTTCTGCCTTCTGATTACTGTGGACAGTGCAGCTACGGACATTCGTAGACAAGTATTTATTTCAATACTGATTTTTAATTCTTTTAGGTATATACCTAGGAGTGGACTTGCTGGATCATATGTTAATTCAATGTTTACACTTAGAGGACCCTCCAAACTTTCTGATGATGTTGACAGTTTTCCATCAGAGAAGCCAGAGACCCATCATTTCTTGGGCTGCTCCACCTCCCCAAGGCCTGCCTCAGCCAGAGGTGCCATGAGAAGCTAGTGCCAGGCCTCAGTGTATCCCATCCACCCTTGCCCCTCCTCTCAGGATGCCCCCTCCCCTCTGGGTGCAGCTCCAGCCACATCCCCTCTGCCTCCTGTCAGCTCCAAGAGCTCCTGGCACACCAGCCTTCACTGTGTCCAAGCTCTGTGCCTGGAGCTTACGTGCACGACCACATCAGACCCTGCGAATACCTCTAGAAAGTACAATTACTACCCCAACTCACATGTAAGACCCCGAGGCTCAGAGCAATGAAGTGACCCAGCCATGGTCACAGCTGAGAGGAAGCTGGGCAGGCCCAGCTGGCTCCAGCACGTGCTCTCTTTACCGGGAGACCATATTTCCATTTGCATAGCCCTGGGCACGACCTTAAGAGTGATGTACGTAAAAGAGAGGCTGGGAGTGGACCCTGCGGTCACAGCACCTGGGTTACAACCCTGGCTCTGTCTAGCTGTGTGGCCTTGGGTGAGTTCATGTGCCTCTCTGTGCATTACTGTAATAGGAGATCATAGTAACAAATACTTACTGGGTTGGTGTGAGAATGAAATGAACTGATAAAATGTCCCGAGAAATAGCAAGTGCTAGGGAAAGGTTAACCGCCGTCACCACCGTCACCACTACCGTCACCACCACCGTCCCCGTCATCACCATTATCACCACCATCACCACCACCATCGACATCACCATCATTACCACCATCACCACCGTCACCACCATCATCACACCACCATCATCACCACCTCACTGAACCACTGTCACCACCACCATTACTACCCCCACCATTATCACTTTAAATGCCAGCATCATCCTCATTGTCCCTTATCACGATCCCTCAAGCGGGGCATCCCCGCCCGCAGACTTTACAGCCTCTCACCCACCCTTCATAACTGCCAGGATCACTGAGCTGCCCAAGGACCATGTTGCCCAGGCTGGTGCACTTTGTAAATCTCAAACCAGGCCCAGGCCAGTCTATGTTCACAAGGACAATGGGGCAGAATGTTTCAAACCAGGCTT
>NW_011897296.1:4606-5047 GCF_000151845.1 Pteropus vampyrus | reverse complement strand
CCATTCCCATCACGCCAGAGCATGGCCGGAGCTTAGGTCGTCCCTCCTCGTCCTGTCCCCCAGCAGCCCCCTGGCGCCGCCCGTCTGCTTGTTTCCCCAGTGGATTCACCGATTTGGATGTTCCGTGGACGTGGACTCATGCCGCACGCGAGGCTTCGCGTCTGTCTCTCCCCTCGTTTGGTGTTTCTGACGTTCATCCGTGTTGGCGCCATCAGTCCTTCCCGCCTTCACACGCCGAGAAATGTCCCGCTGTGTGTGTGTGCGTGTGTGTGTCCGTGCACCTGTGTGTGTGTGTACGCGTCCATGTGCGCGGGCACTGGGGCGGTCCCCCGGCCCGGCCGTCGTAGGCGGTGGACACCCGCATGCTGTCCCGTCCGAGGCCCGAGTCCGGCCGTGCAGGCGCGCGTGGGTCTGGGCAGCTGGCCGCCCCGCCTGCCCTCC
>NW_011897296.1:0-1256 GCF_000151845.1 Pteropus vampyrus | reverse complement strand
CCGGCGCTCCTTCCCCTGCTGCCCACCCGGGACTGGGGCGCTCTGGCCCCCCCGCAGCTCCCCCACTCCTCCTAGAGCTGACCTGGCCCAGACCGGAGAGGGGCAAGCCTGTCCCCGTGCGCACAGAACACAGCGGGTAGACAGGTGCGTAACTCGAAGTGACCCCGCGCCGTCTGGCACCCACCTGGGTCCACGTGTCATCACAGCGTTGCTGACCATGTTCCCTCTGCTGCACCGCACACCCCCGCGGCCACTTTGTAACTGCCAGTGTGTGCTTCTCAATCCGTCTGCTTCACAGGACACCCCGCCCCGCACCCATCCGCAGCCCTCAGTCTGTTTCTGTTTTGTTCCTTCGTTTATCTCGTTCCTTAGATTCCACATATGAGTGAAATGATGAGGTATTTGTCCTCGGAGATAGTTTATTTCGCATCGTAATAGGGTTTAACTGAGCGTGGCGAGGACGCACGGCCAGATTGGGGAGCTGGTTCTGACCCAGGAGACGCAGCCTGGGCGCTGAGGCAGAGTTTAAAGCGGGGGCCTCTCCAGCAGCAGGCAGGAGTGCAGCGGGGCTGGCTGTGGGAGGCAGAAAGGAGGATGCCGGGGGTCAAATAAGATCCGGGGTACTCGAGCTCTCCAAATGGGGGCCCAGGGGTGGCCGAGCACCAGGAGCAGCCTGGGAACAGTGCTCAGACAGGACTCCACGCCCTGGGAGGCGACAGGAAGCAGGAATCCGCGTCAGTCCTGGCGGGGCCTGTGAATTCCCTGGACAGAGGGAAATAAATAACAAGCAAAAGAGGGGTCCGGAAGAAAGCACATTAGAGAAGCAGAAACGGAGGGACGTGAGACTCCCCATCCCGGCGCCCAGGGCAGAGCCGGGGGAGGGTAGCGGCATGTCCGCCAGGCGCCTTTGGAACCGCCTCCGCCGGCCTTCGGGAGCATAGGGGGTGCGCCGGCCCCGTCGTAAGCCCCCTCAGTCTCATCCTGTTAATGATCTGCGCAGACTCAAGGTCCAGGCGCGGAAGGTTCCATGGGCGCCCCAGTCAGAGGACTGCGGCCTACGAGGCAAGTCCCCAGCCCCTGCACACGCAGAATAGGCAAGGGCGGAGGGGCCTGAGGCGCCTGCCGGGACCGCCCCAGTGTGGGGCCAGCCGCACAGCACAGGTTCCAGCCCCGAGGCGGTGATAGCGGAAAGTCGAGCTAAGCGGGGGCCCCTCTGACCGCGGGGTCCTTCGCAGATGCACGGGCCACAGCCCCGA
>NW_011897295.1:0-5326 GCF_000151845.1 Pteropus vampyrus | reverse complement strand
AAAGCAAAATTGTTTGAAGATATATATTATATTTATTTGAGCTGAAAAATCAAGTCATAAACATCTATTGAAAAGGCTTTATTAATTTTAAAATACTTAAACATCTATAGTTTGCTTAAAATTATAAATGTAGGATTTTGAAGGAGAGTACATTTTTACATACAAAATCTCAGTATATTTTCTAAAATTCTGAACAAAATTGTATTAAAAATATTTCAAGGTTACTGGGGCTAATAGTCAAAACATTTTGCCTCGCATATGACATAGTAACATATTTAAAAAGTCTAAGATAAAAAGTCAAATCTCTATCATTTCTTGAATGCCAATTTTAATGTGTTTTTATATCAGAGAAAATTCAATATTTTTCATATTAGTGAGAAAAATCAAACCATCCTCAATAAAAACGTATTTATCTGTAACATCCTTGATTAACTAAAGCTGGGGTTGTTTACCACTCTTGCTACCATTTTGCTAGAATAATTCTAGCTATGGTGCTATCTGGGTTCAATACCAATTCTAAAAGCATTAATGTGATTCATTTCTCAAGCATAATAATAAAAGCATGTAAGAAATAGGAGTTGTGTTCATTTAACAGTTATTAATTATAACCCCTCTAATGTAATATCTAAGGAATATTAAATGGTAGTTCTAAACCAACTATCTGTTGTCTCTTACTCAAAGCGTATCATCAGGGTTCCTGAATAAATAGCTACATTGGAAAGGCGATCCCTATGGCAGAAATTAAGAAATAAAGTACAGGAAGGATTAACCTCCAGCCTCCCGTGCTTTTATCTCTAGCATGCCTCAAAAGCAAGGAGAGAATGCCTAACCATTAAAAAAGATTAAAGGTGTTAATTAGACAAAGAGATAGAAAGCTATCACTCTTACATCAGGCAGAGCAGACTAAATCTTCTAATAGATTAAAACACACACACATACACACACACACCCACTATTTTGTCTTTACTAAAATTCCATTAATGATTATCTCAAATGTATATTTGTGAATAATTCTTGTTGAAACTGATTAAGAATTTTGGGCAATATTTTTATATGCACAGTCATTACCATATTCCTATCATAAGTCTTTTTAACATTCTATACTAAAATATAACCATAAGGAGCTTAGGAGAGTAACCAAGCTTCACAACAATGAAATTCAGAATTGTCAATTCTCAAATCTACTTCAGTTGAGCCCATTATGAAATTAGTATCAGATTATGTAGAGGTTCTTTATTTTTCTTTCAGGAGAAACAGAGCATATGTTAGTCATTATAGAAATGATGTGATTTGAAATCTTTTCATGTTAGTTGTCCAAAGGGAAAATTATTGTCCAAGATAATAATTATTTTTAAGTAAGTCGTTTTGTCTATCATTTTCAAATTTATACATTTACATTGTTGAAATATAAGGGAAAAACACATATTTCATATAGCATACAATATATGCTTATAGTGTTAATGTGTTTATACATACACATATATACACATACATATATATGTATAAATATATACATATGTGCATACACATGTCCTTGTATGTATATACAACCATGTGTATGTATACGCACATATAAATACACACACATATTTCAGGTTCTATTACATAAAGGTGTTCTCTGTTTTCTCTTTTTTCTTACTCTCACTCTCTAATGTTAAATATTTTCATTTCCCATACTTGAAAGGTGATATTAAAGATGATAAGACTAGAAATGGAAATGAGTCATATGAAATAAAAGTGCTTAAACATTTTTTTAGACAATTGCTAAAAGAAACATTGAAAACATTACTTTGAAGGAACACTTTGAGCACAAAATAAGAGTCAATAAAAAACTTAAGTAATAATTTGATATAAAGATGCCATATATCTATGTCATATATGAATATGTGTGTGTGTGTGTGTGTGTGTGTGTGTGTGTGTCTCTGTGTGTGTGTGTGTACTGCTCCCTAAGAAGGAAGTGATCACTTTAGATGAACTCATGGCCCATCTTCAAGACTGCCTCCTGTTCATCAAGCCCCAGAAGACAGAGGGTCTTCGGCTTAGTTTTCAGCAGAATGTTGACAATGTGATAACAGTGCTGCCTAAATTGGCCACCTATCTGGATATCAATGTGCAATTCACAGATGACTCTGATTTTGAGTATACATGTGAGTATAGTGTCTTTGACCTACTCGGCATTCCTCTGTACCATGGCTGGCTTGTTAATCCACAGAGTCCTGAGGATGTTGAGTACAGTTCGGAAACTGAATTACAACCAGCTGATAGAGAAGGTCACCTACAAGCACACCAGCAATGTCAACCTTGTGACAAAAGACCTAATCACAGAGCAGTCCCAGGAGACCACCACAGCACAGCTGACCTACCATGGTCTGTGTGAGCTAATGGCAGCTGCCAAGGAGGATGAATTTATCATCTTTTTCCAAAACAATCACTTTAGTGTTATGGCTAAGCACAAGAGTCAGTTGTACCTACTGGTCACCAACCAGGGCTTTCTATAGGAGAAGCAAGTGTTGTGGGAGAGCCACATTCATGCACAATATGGATGAAGATAGCTGCTTCTGTGACTCTGACTTTCACCTAAGTCATTCCCTGGGCAAGAGGCCTGGAGCAGAAGATGGGAGCAGCTCCCCAGACAAGCAGGGCAGGTAGACCAGGGCTGTCTGATCACTTTGCTCCAGCAGCAGCAGCAGCAGCAGCCACAAGGCATGTTGGGTCTTAGCAATTTGGAGTCAATCCAGCAACTTCAGCAAGAGGAGCACACCAACAACAAACAGTTCAGCCTGGACCATTGTGGCCCCGTTACCGCAGGGAAGAGGAACCACATCTGGACACCCAGCCAGAGTCGGACAGTGTCCTCCGGTAGCCCTGCCCAGTACTCAGCTGCCCTGTCTCTTCCTTCAAAGCTATGGCTATTTTGCTGGCTCTCCCAGCACAACTCCTTGAAATATGCAGAATAACTTATTTATAGACCATTGGGGATCAGAGGAGGAAGTAAATGCCAAGGTCAGACTCAATGACCTCCTCGGCCCCATGTGCTGCTGCCTTTTCTTTTTTCCAACCATCCAGGGCAACGCTGGAGCTGTTAGGGTGAGGATTTCTGATTCCCAACTCCCCTTCCCCAGAGTAGTCACAGTAACATATGTGCCCCAGGGTGAGAAATCTGTCCAGAATGCTCCCCTACTTCCCACCCCGGACTGGCTGGGTTCTCCTGGCCATCCAGCAGACCTGTCTCTGTTTGATTTTCAACCTTTTCTATAAATTGCCAAAATTCCTAATCCTTTGACACAAACTTATAGGCATTATTTGACTTAAATTTATTTACATTCGTCTTCTTTCCATTTAACATTAAATAGTACTATTTATTGAGCTCCATATATTAATCAGTTTATTATGAATGGTAATTCTAATTTGACAATTTACTCTTTCTCATCACAAGAGACTCAGAACAATATTAGATCATATCAAATACTTAGAAAACCATCGACAAAACACAGCACAAGTGTAGCCAGATTTTTCCAATATATTAAGTATTCCAAATATTTGGCTTATCAGTTACATATTTGTTTCTGATACAAAAATAATAACCTTTGAAATAAATGAATATTGTCACTGGTGGTATATGACTTGGGCTTTAAGAAGCTGAAAGGAATTACAGAGTACATTGGGTTTGTCACCTCTACTCCAAAGATTATGCATAACCATGGGAAAATTATTTAACTCATGGAGGTAATACAAATGCAGTATTATTTTTATTATTTCTTATCATTGTTCTTACATACTATTTCATAGAAAATTGTTGGATAAATGTGAAAATGTTAACTTTTCCTAAATAGATTTCAAAGGAAAGAAGCACTTAGTCTTGAGATAATTATTATGACAAGAATGTAAAATAAATTAAAATGGAGGCATTATAAATACTCCCAAATCAAAGCCTGCAAGACATATGCTAACAAATTTCTAAAAGTAGTAGAAAATATCTAAAAGTACTAGGAAATCAGCAGAGTGTAAAAATTGACAGCATCCTATGTTGAAGGTGACAGGTGAAGAATACTCTTGTTCGAGGCTAGTTCAACTATAAACTTGAATCACACATATCTCAAAAAAAGTCATTAAAAATAATTTACCCTTAAACTTAGGACTTTGTGTCTAAAATTTATTTTTTTTATAAATATCATTAAGGATATATACTAACATTTGAGAGGCCCAGATGTGCATCACGGTGCTGTTTATAATAGCAAAAGTATAGGAACAAATCAGATATTCGATAATAGGGTTGGTTAAATAAATTATGATATATGCATATAAAGATAAGAAACTATAATTATGCTATATAAATATCACATGAAATACAAATATTTCATGGACTATACCAGGAAAAATTACTATAATATATAATTCAGTGAAATAAAAATAGATTCTGAGATGATATGACCCATGTGATCTTATTTTTGTTTATATAAATTTGTATATACACACTTAACATAAGAATATTAGTAAGAGTAGTTAGTTTGCAGTGAAAATCATCATTACAATGATTTGAATCTCCTTGTTTATTTGTATTTCCAAATTTCTATAACCCTCGTTAATAAGTTGACAATAACAGTAAGAGCGAACATTTATTGAATGCTTACTATACCAAGGTTTGAGTTACTGCATTTAATTTTCACAGTATCTCAAGGATGAAAGTTCCATCCCGACCATCTTTCCATAGATGAGGAAACAGAGCCTTGGAGAAATGCAGCAGTTCGTTCTCCATTATCCAGCTAGTCGACAGTAGAAGTGAAATTCTAACTCAGTTTGTCTGATTCCAGATCCCAAGCTCTTCTTAACCCTTAAACTCCAACTTCATCTCATATTACTTGCAGAAAAATTTAAAAAGTGCTAGCTACAAAATTAGAGATAGCAAATGCCATGATAATGATGTATGTTAGAGGATTTTGCTAAATAAAAAGCATAAGAAAATATGATTTAGATACTAATTCAAATAATCATATTTGAAAATAGTTTAAAAAATATTTTAGATCACTTCCCTTATTTGAACTCAAATAATCAAAGGAGTGTTACATAATTATCTTACTTTCTTTTTTTACTTTCACAGCATTATATGTTACACTCAATAAATTAGAATTGCTATAAGCTGAAAAATAATCACCATGAATTTGAAAATTTCTTATCTCATCAATTTATACACTTACAGCATCAGTTCAACACTGGTTGCAGAATTCGGTCCATGATTTCCACAGCAAACATTAATAACCTTGATGATCAGAATCTTTATGCTGCATGAAGGTAATTCACAGTATCTCTATACAGTAAACTAATGGTG
>NW_011897294.1:2696-4227 GCF_000151845.1 Pteropus vampyrus | reverse complement strand
AGTAATTACTTTAAATGTAAATGGATTAAATGCTCCAATCAGAAGACACAGGGTGGCTGAATGGATAAGCAAACAAGACCCAAGTGTCCGTCAATGGACGACTGGAAATAGAAATTATGGTACATACATACGACGGAATGTTACTCAACCATCAAAAAGAATGAAATCTTACCACTTGTGACAACATGGATGGACCTAGAGGGTACGATGCTGAGTGAAATAAGTCAGAGATAGAGAGACAAATACCATATAATTTCACTTATATATGGAATGTAAAGAACAAAGTAAATGGACAAACAAAATAGAAACAGACTCAGATACAGAGAACAAACTGATGGTTACCAGATGGGAGGAGAAATGGGGGAACTGGCTGAAAAGGGGGAGGGGATTAAGAAGCACAAATTGGTAGTTACAAAAAAGACCCCTTCTCCCCACTCGCCCCCGGCCCAATGCGGCAGGACGTTCTGGCTGAGAAGGAAGAGAGAGAGAGCCGGGGATTTTGAGGGAATTTTGCCCCAGTCCCTGCCATGACTTTCACGGGCAAGTCCCATCATAAAGACGAGTGTCTCAGGTGCGCCTGCCATGGCAGGTGTGTCCTTCCCTTTCTGCATCTTGAGAGTGATGAAGTGCACAGGGGAGGTGGGACGCCGCAGCTCTGCCACCCCTGGCAGTAACGAAAGAAACCACCTGGGAGGTGAGGACAGCGATGTGCCAGCCGATGCTCCAGGGTAACAAATCTCCATTTGTTTTTAAAATTTAATTCTGGTTTCAGCTTAGTAGAATGCATCTGTTTATAGTAATAAATCTAAGTTATAAACAGTAACATAATGGGACTTAACACATAATGGAAATAAAAAATATTCATCGAAAGTTGCTTCGACGCTAAAAACAGACTCAGCGGGCGTGCCACACTGCTGCGGTTACTAAAACGGGCGGAGGCATACACGGGCCCACCCGCTGGAACAGGCTCGAGATGCGCGCAGCACTCACTTTACACTTGGGCCAAGAGACCTGAATCCCCCCGAAGTGATATACAACTCTCGATTTGTTCTCACGCTATTCTCCTTCATTTGCAACCATGTACTATTCTCCTGAGATGAGGCCAATTACTAATTTACAAAAATAATGTATCACAGAAAATATGGAAAATATCATTTTAAAAAGACACTCACTTATATTAGCACTAACCTAACGCAGAACCGCCACGTTTGTGCACTGACGCCTGGACTTGCAGCGCCTTCCCTCTAGAGCTGAGGAAGCGGGCCCGGGGAGGGGGCGGGGGGGAGCTCGCTGAGCTAAAACTTGCTGCACGGGGATGAGCAGACCCTCCCTCGGAGCTGAGAGGGGTCCACTCGTGCGTGTGAGCACACTGCCGCCCCACTCCCCGCGCTGCGGACCAGACTGAGGAAGTGACGGCTAAGATGCAGCCGCTCAGCGCGCTATCCTCCCCACGGAATGTCTCTGTCTCTCTCTGTCTCTCTCTGTCTCTGTCTCTGTCTCTCTCTCTCTCTCTCTCTCTCTCTCTCTCTCT
>NW_011897294.1:0-774 GCF_000151845.1 Pteropus vampyrus | reverse complement strand
AAATGGGTGAGGAACAAATTAGAAACGAGAAAGGTAAGTCTGGAATATTTTCCTGAGAAATTTCCTGTAATACAACTCTAAAGTAAAAACAGTCACACTTTTAAAAGGCCAGAAGTCTTAAAAAATTCCTATATTTAGCAATCACCCAATAACATTTACACTTTCTAAATAAAATAAAAAACTGATGATTTTTCTGGACAACTTGGGTTAAGTTCGTAAGTAGGGATGGAAAAGGAGCAGCATATATTTTTTGCTTTGTAAGATTCTGGAACTATCTTATTGTAACTGGCTTTTCTAACAGCTCTACCAGGGTAGAATAATTAAAATAAGGCCAAGGCTGAACAAAGAATCCAATTCCATATAACCTCAACTGCTGGTACCCGTAGTCATTCGGGTAAATGAGAAATGTTAGTAACTTACAGGCTGCAAAAATCTAGATCGATGCCAAGGAAAGCACTAATCTAACTTAATGTGCTTATTTTAAAAACAGTAATTAGAAATAAGGCTTTGAAATAAGATACTGCACTTCTGGAGAAAAAATAAATCTCATGGATTTCTCACAAATAGGCTCCAAACGATTTTTAAAAGGAAGCCTTAGTCCAATTTTACAACTTGAAAGTGATTCAAACAATAAATATTAAAATACTATAGATTTGTGTGACAACATGAGTCAGGAAAAAACTATCACACAACCACAAAAACGACAAACCACATATTCAAGTGAGAAAGCGCTGTGCCCAAGAACCCAGCCCTCGGGGCCTCTGCCGCCGGAAC
>NW_011897293.1:2637-3086 GCF_000151845.1 Pteropus vampyrus | reverse complement strand
GGGACCGCGGCCGAGGAGCGGGCGAGGAGCGAGCAGGCGGAGGCGTAGACGCTCCGGCCCATCCACGGCATGTCAGGCTCAGGAGCATCTTCCTCCTGAGCGGTGATTCTGCTTCACTCGGGGTTTTCTGGTGTGTATTGATTGGGCTGAGCGGGTGATGGGTGTTGTCGTCCCCTGGGCTCCCAGAGGCCTGGTCTCCACCTCAGCCCCACGTCCCCTGGCTGAACACGATGGCCCGCCCTCGCCCGCGGGTGCCCGCGGAAGCACAGCCCTCCCACTGGTCTGCAGCCCGGAGCGGTGCTGGGACCTGTCCTTCGGGGTGAAGTATCGGCAGGGCGGAGGGGAGCCTGCACACCGTTCCCAGAAGACACGCCTGCGTCTGAGACTCGGGGACAAGCCTCGCGCCCCGCTGCACATCAGATTCGGGAGACACGTGGGGAGGAAGGAGA
>NW_011897293.1:0-901 GCF_000151845.1 Pteropus vampyrus | reverse complement strand
AAGTGGAGCCAGATGCCAGCCAGAGGCCGCTGTGCCCGGTGCTCGTGCCCCCCTGGGAGTCTCATGTGCACCGAGGTCCCTTCCAAAGACGCAGAGACGGGGTTCCCAGTCGGGCAGACCATGGTCTGGGGGGCTCAACCTGGGGCAGTCGGCCGAGCTGTCCTAACGGGGGTCCTGCTCCAGACGGGCCGGGACGAGAGTGAGTGAGGACCTCGAACAAATGTGGGGTGACTGTGGGTCCCGGGCCAGGCGGCCCTGCTGGAGCCGGGCTGGGTGGGCCGGGTCGGCTTTGGCCCTCGGCCCTCAGCCCTCGGGGGCCCAGGCCGGACGCCTGCAGCCTCTGCTCGCTGTCCCGCCCCTCACGGTCTGCGCTTTCTCGCATTTCTCAGATCATTTCTGTTTTCCTTCCGGCTCCGCGGTGTTCGATTTTGTGCATGAAACATGCTCCGCTGAGCTGGTAGCGTCCACTCAGCCATTCCATAGAGCGTCCGTCAGACCCGGCCCAGGTGACTGCCTCTGAACGGGTGGCAGGGGCACCGCGGCTGCCCTGTCACCCCTGAGGGCAGAGTCCCAGGGACGAGTGGCACGTGTGGCATGTGTGTGTCTTCGCGGATGCCGTGGTAGCAGATGCTCCTCTTGCGGGCAACAGGGGGTTCTGTGGCGAGCAGCCACACAGGTCGTCCGATCACGGGTCCCCACCTGGGCAGGTCATGGTGGGCGGTCCTGCCCCAGGCACACAGCTCCTTGGGTGAAAAGCCACCTTTGCCGTGGCCAGCCTAGCCACTGTCCCACGCACTTGGGTCCACGCACCGTAGAAAGGCCGCCTTTCACACCCCCCTCTGCTCCTCACCACCCCTTCGCACCCCGCCTCCTGAAGCCACAGGAGGTGACCCATCTCCCC
>NW_011897292.1:3251-3717 GCF_000151845.1 Pteropus vampyrus | reverse complement strand
ATGAAACAGATGCCTGCAGAGCCCCACTGTCAAATGAGACTTGAATGTTGGCAGGAGCACGAGGACCTACAGTTTTGAGAAACAGTTAAGATTTCGCAGTAGCCTCGAGAACCCAAGTACGATTTGCCCTGTAACAAGTGCTTTGCTAGAAGAATGCGCAGGCACAGGGCAGCGCGGGAGGGAGCAGCTCTATCAGGCTGCAGAACTGAGAGAACTATTTTCTAGAAGTGACTGGTTTTTTACAGCTTTTCTCTTCATGTGTTTTGCCGTGCTTTAAGAAGTTTTTAGAGACTTGGGATTTAGCCTGACTTTGCTAGGGCTGCTGTAACAATGCACCGTGAACGAGATGGCTTAAACAACAGAAAGTGATTGTCTCGCAGTCCTGGAGGCTAGAAGTCTGAAATCGAGGTGCTGACAGCTTGGGTTCCTTCTAAGGGCAGTGAAAAAAGATCTGTGCGAGGCTTTT
>NW_011897292.1:0-1679 GCF_000151845.1 Pteropus vampyrus | reverse complement strand
GTATAAGAATTATTTTTTTCATCATTCTACTTTTCAAACTAAATCATTCTCACGCCATTTTACAGACATAAACTTTGCCCTTATTTTCTAGATCGAGAAAGAAACAGCAAAAAATAAAGGCAAATCTAGTCTCCAGAAGAGAGCCAGAAAGCTCAAACCTTTCATTCGGAAATGAGATTTCAGAGGTCCCCCCCCACACACAACCCCTCTCGCCCCTCCCCTACCCATGTCTCTGGGATAATTTACACTCTTTGTACTTTTCAAAGAGTGAAGAGTGGGAGGAATTGTGGGAAAGAACTCCGAGAGGAGGGAATAAGTAACTGAGGGGATTCATTCCATAGGATTCTACTCTAGTTGGGCATTCTGGGAATTTCCCAGCCTGCTTTGCCGCCCATCTCCTCTCTCTGCCCTGACTATCCTCTGCTGCCTCCAGCTAGGGTCCACCTCCATTCCCACCTCTGCCATGCCTGAGTCTCCATTCGTGCACTTTGCACACTTCCCAGATGGCATTTAATCTAATACAGAAAAGAGAATTGAGTTCTTTGTTTATAATTACGCCATTGTACTCTCTTTCACGTTATCAGAGTGGAACCATTTTCAGATTCTTCTATATAAAATAAAAATAAACTTTATTCCCTCTTTCTCTATCAAAATATCTGCCTCAGCATAAGAACGAGCTGCTCTGGTCCCTCCTCACCTGGGCCTGGCCACGGTTCGCCAGGGGGATGTGAATGTTATGTCATGAGTTTATATAAGGCATTCCTACGCTTTAAGTATGGGGTAGGAGATACATCATGGTAATCAAATCTGCTACTTTGCACAAATCCACTGACACAAAAATGCCCTGGAAATAAGAGATTCAAGTGGAGGAAAAGGCCAAACAAAAACAGCTTCAGGTTTGAACCTGGCACTTGGCCTTTTATGCTTAAGGTACAGATTTGCTGGGTAAAATCGCTATATGTCAAATTGAAAACCACAGGGCAAAACAAAACCACAGGACAAAGAGGAGGAAGAGTAAATACAGACCAAATGCGTGATTTGCCAGTATCACCCCCTCCCCGCCAGCAGCTCCCATCTGCCAAACACCTATGCGCACGATACAGACAACCTTCTCCTTCTGCACCAATAGCCCAAAGAGTTAGCTCTGGCAGCATCTCAGAAACAACCATGCTGCAAGAATGAACAAAGTCTTCACTGTGCGCTGGCCAGACATTCCTTGAATATCACCCAGGACTGTCTCCTTTGCCATCAGAAGAAAATTATGATGTTTCTACATGCTGGGGAAAAGTTGCAAGCCTGCGCATCTTAGCCATTTGTGAGCAGAAGCTGACTGCAAGAAGCGTTCATGTCCCTTCTCCGCCCCCTCCCCACCCCCCGCAGGATAGAACGCCCCAGCAGGGACTCCCACTTTCAACCCTCCCACGCAAGCATCCCTTTTCTGCTCCCCAGTTCTTTGTTCCGTGTCATATGCCTTCCTTCCTATCACTTGTGGTGTCTCTCAACTCCTGTTCCCTTTGTCTCCATAGTTCACCTTTATCTCCTCTGTTAGCCAGTTCTGCTCATTGGAATGAAATAACTTCCTGGAAAAACGACAACCAACCTAGCCACTGACACAGAAGATCTGATAGCGCACTCATGGGGTCGTCTGAAAGGCATTAAAAGGCTAGCGTGACACAGAC
>NW_011897291.1:1663-3222 GCF_000151845.1 Pteropus vampyrus | reverse complement strand
CGGCCCCCGCAGGTGACGTTGACGCAGACACCCATGGTGCGGTGCGTCTGCCCTGAGGAGCTGGCTCTGGCCGTGGTGCCGGACGTGGGTGGCCGCCGTCTGACCCTGCGGTCCTGTTGGGGCCGCCCCGCTCCGGGCCAGGGCAGGGCCACGGCTGGGGACGGAGTGCTGGCAGCTCTCGGCAACGTGTGCTCACGAGGGCTGTGGGCTCTGCCTCAGGTGATTCAACCGCCACCCAAGCCTGGAGCGCTGATCCGGCCCCCGCAGGTGACGTTGACGCAGACACCCATGGTGGCCCTCCGGCAGCCTCACAACCGCATCGTGCTCACCACACCCCAGCAGATCCAGCTGAACCAGCTGCAGCCAGGTAAGGGCCTCGCGGGCGTCTCACGGCCACTCGCCGGACAGCCTCGCCGTCGTGGTCGTGACTCGCGCTGGAGCGTGCGTCGCTGTGGCGGCCGTGTCCGTGCGCTCCGGCGTGCGGCCTGCGCGTGGTGGCGGTGGCTCCCGCTTCCGCCAGCGCGGTCTCGATCCTCCCGCACACGTTCCCGCTGCCCGTGTCTGGCAGTCGTCGCTCCTGCACTCGGCTTGCGAGCTGCCGCTGCCCCCCGTACTCGAGTTAGAAATCCCAGCCTCGCGGGGTGGGGGCGCGTCCCTCCCCAGGCCCCGCAGGCACCGCAGCGGCGTGCCTCCGCGGGAGGGGCACCGACGCACATGCTTGCGTGTCGGTGGCACACTGCGTGTCTTGTCTTGCAGTCCCCGTGGTGAAGCCTGCCGTGCTACCTGGAACCAAAGCGCTGTCTGCTGTCTCGGCCCAAGCAGCTGCCGCACAGAAAAATAAACTCAAGGATCCCGGGGGAGGTTCGTTTCGGTAAGGAGCGAGCCGCGCGGCTGGTTTCTGAGCGAAGGCGAGAGCGCCCGTCTGCAGACGTGGCACCCCGAGGGCGCTGCGGGCGTGCGTGGGATGCACCCCGCCCCTTCCAGCCCCAGAGTCCTGGGGTGCACGGTCCGGGGGTGTCTCGCGGAGCAGCGGTCTGCGTGTCGTCGTCGTGGAGTCCCGTGTCGGGGACTTGGCCGCGGGGGGGCCATGGTGATAGCTTTCGTTGCGGTGAAGCAGGAGAGAGCGTGTTTCGGGAGACTTCTGCGGGACCCCCTTTCCCGGACACTCCTTCCCCAGCGCCGTTAGGTGGCCGCAGCGGGGCTGGATGTGCGCTGGCGGGGTGGGGCGGGCCGGTGCAGGAGGTGGGGGGCAGCCTCCCTGCGGGTCCGAGGAGCAGGCGAATGGGCTGCAGCCGCCCCCGCTTCCCCCAGGAAGGGGAGGGAGGGCAGGGGGCAGCAGGTTCGGAACGGGCCAGGTCGTGTTGGAAGCTCGTGGTTCAGTGGAGACAGGTCGACCTACTGCAGGTGGAAAGGCCTCGCTCCACCCGCGGAGGGAGCAGGAGCACTGACACCCGGTGGCGGCGAGCACACCGGCGCTCAGGTCCCGTTTTCCCGCAGTGACCAGGCGCCTGACAAAGGCTCATTCCTGGGCCGGGATCAGAAAGCACAAGGCACTTAGC
>NW_011897291.1:0-384 GCF_000151845.1 Pteropus vampyrus | reverse complement strand
AGCTACGTGTCTCACGCCACGCAGCAGAGGCTGCAGAACCTCGTCGAGAAAATATCGGAAACGGCTCAGCAGAAGAACTTCTCCTATAAGGTACCACGCTGCTTCCCGAGCGGGGCGTCCCGCCGCCAGGCCCCGTCCCGGGCCCACGCGCGCTGAGCTCTGCGCTTCCCTGAGCGCATGGTCCTCCCGGGCTGAGGCGGGGCTGGCCTCTTCCGCCTCAGAGGGGACGGGGCCCTGCACCCCTGTCCTGCCTGGGGTTCCCAGCCAAGCCTGCAGACCGGGCCCCGGCCCGCTCCCGTGACTCAGATCGTTGCCCGTTTGGTTTTGTGGACGATCAGAGGCACCATAGGCCCGGCCTCCCATGGTGCCTTCTGGATGGCGCCG
>NW_011897290.1:6170-8280 GCF_000151845.1 Pteropus vampyrus | reverse complement strand
GATAGATATATATAATACAAAAAGCACTTAATTCCCAAACAAGAAGGGAGTAAAGGACCAAAAAAAAAAGTTTTTATAAAAAGGTATTTCACACACTTTCAGAGATGAACAACCAGATGCACACGCTGAGGAGGCACAGACAGAGCAGTCAGGGGACACGTTTTTTGCTTTTCATTTTCTGGCTTGTTGATTCCCCTTTTAGTGATAGCCAAAATTAAAAACAAATTTTGCATTTTTTTAAAAAGAAATTTTG
Source organism: Pteropus vampyrus (assembly GCF_000151845.1). Lineage (NCBI taxonomy): Eukaryota > Metazoa > Chordata > Mammalia > Chiroptera > Pteropodidae > Pteropus > Pteropus vampyrus. Next base: position 8,027 of record NW_011897290.1, on the reverse strand, counting down.
CATTTTCTTAAAATTTTTTTTTAAATTTGGTTTTGCTTCTTTAAAAAAATAAAAAGGGCGTGCAGTCTGGATGTACGTCATAAGTAGACATTTTAAAAGAGGAGTGGCTAAGACTGACAAATGGGTAATCATCTATTGTCCTTTAATTGTAAGAATGTTAATCCAGTTCATACATGCTTAAAGTAAGTTGCATTTAGGGAAAATAGAAAAACAGAACAGCAAGCTAGGGTTGGGAAGAGGTCGGCAAGACAAACTGATTTGGAAGTAGGAGAAAGGGATCGGATTTAGTTTCACACCCTTCCAGTAGGAGCAAAGGACATCCAAGACTTCTCGCCAATTTCAAGAAGGAAAGCGTGGACATATATATGTGTATGCATGTTGGGGGTTGAAGTAGAGCCCGTAGTGGCAGGAATGCAAGTAAAAATAGACATAGGTTCTGTTCTAGGAAATGTATCCCATATTCACTCATAGCCTAAGAAGACATATTTGATAAGGCATAGAGATTATAACTAACATTGTCCCAAATGAGTGTTCTTGGGCATTGCCAAATTGAAAGGGCACCAAGGGTGACAATAGGGGCTTAATAAAATGAAACTGATAAATGAAATAGCATATATAGATAGATAGATAGATAGATATCTATTCATCTACTATCTATCTATAACTATCATCTGTCTATATCTATCTATCATCTATCATCTATTTATCATCTATCTACCTATTTATCTATCATCTATCTATATCTATCATCTATCAACCATCTATCATCTATCAATTATCATCTATCTATATCTATCATCTATCTACCTACCTATTAATCATCTATCATCTTTCTATCTATCTATCTATCTATCTATCTATCTATCTATCTATCTATCTATCTATCATCTATCATCTATCATCTATCAATCATCTATACACATACTATATTTTTAGTAATTGAGGCAAAACCCCAAAGAGCATAATGGCATCATGTCCATGTCTGTAACCTACGATTAGGAGATGAGCCTGGTTTATTGGAGTCCAATGGGGAAAACCATACCAGTCTTCTAGAGACCACTTGGGAAACAAAATATTCCATTCAGCCTACCTTGAGAAAAGGAGAAGAGAGAGAGGGTGAGTGAGTGTATGTGTGAATATCGAGGGAAAGATACTGTGGAAGGGATGTGGGAAAGGAGTTTTTTTACGAATGGCCTCAGCCTCTACTGGAAGAGATCACAAGAGTTATAGTCAATATTACATCCCTGTGAGAACATTAATGTTCAACCAAGGACTGGGAAACCTGGGTAGGCAAACCACAAAGGCAAGACCCTTGAGAGCACCTGGTTCTGACAGCCAATTCCAATCACTCCCAAGAATGTTTTTTTGGGGGATGACTTTGGCAAATAGAATATATTGTGAGGATGAGTCAGACTTTTGCCCCCTATGAGACGCCCCTTTTATTATTTTATATTAAAATAATGCTAGTAATGTGTCCCCATGGGTCAGTCCGTACCAAGATTTTTAGTCTCTGGTTTAATAATGGTAATCATTATTCTAGGAACTTCACAAAGGACAGCTGGGAGGTTTTAGGAGGTGAAAAAAAAAATCCCTATAGTATAGGAAAAGAAAAACCCTTGTTGTTATTTAGGTGATTTTGGGGGGGGGTGATTAATTATATTTTTAACATTTAATTTTATTGTATGAGAAGACCTTACAATGCCCTATGGCCCCAGAAGGCATCAAATGACTTCTGTTGCACAAAGATAGTTATGACAATGTTCATATGGGCTGTTTTTGTATCATAGGCAATTTCTTAAAATAGGAAACATAACTGGTCTAAGTATACTTCCAGTGTATACATACTCCTGGATAATA
>NW_011897290.1:0-2310 GCF_000151845.1 Pteropus vampyrus | reverse complement strand
GTGCTGGTGTTTCTTTGGGTGGTAGCAGCTGGGCTCCATCCTGTTGCCTCTTCTCTGCAGGGCCCTTAAGTTCTCTAAGTCATCCACAGGAAATAGCTGAACTTGACAACACATTCCAATAAAAGTCACCATGTCTCGAAAACGCCTCTTTCCTCCTGAAATCCATCTTCATTGCAAAGAATGTGTAGTGTTCATAAAATACCACCAAGGACTTTTTGTAATTAATGGAAATTAGTACTGTAGAAACAAGATGAAAAGCTTGCCCAAGACTTATGCAGTTGACATTAAGATGATGTATCATGACTATATGGCTTTGACTGTGTCTGAACTGAGAGTCAAGCAGCTGGTTTACCAGGGAGGAGAAGAATGTAGAGATGGCTAAGTGGGCAAGATAGATCTCATGAGATTATTTTTAATTTTTATAAACAGAACTACTTAGATAAGAGAAGGCACTATGAGAAATTTCCTAGTCATTCCCTAAACTCAATGCGTATGAGCTTCCAGATTAGTAAAGATAGATGCTAAGGACAAATGCATATAAATTAGATGGGTAACATAATGCTTTCCTCAGAAATATGGGTAAAGAGTAAGAAAATATAAATTATAACTATATAGTTAAAGCATGAATTAACCAGAAGCCTACTCCTAGAAGGAGTTGTTCTTAAGAGTTATTGAGAATGTACTCTCTGTCAGACATTGTGTTAAGTGCTTTAGATATTTTATTTCACTTAATCATTATAAGCATATCTTACATATCAGTAAACTTTGGTTGACAGAGTTAATTTGCCCGAAGTTACAAAACTAGAAAGCTAAATAGCTTTGACTGTACCTAATCCTATATGTTTTACATTAAACCACAATACCACCCTTAAACAGAATGTTTTTCAGCATTAAGTTGTCGGTGAGTATGGGAAATTACACGGAAGCTAATCTTTAGGCACAAAACAACTTCCATAGGACGTCCTAGGATCTGTACAGCTTTGAAATTATTATTGTGCAAAGAAAGAAATATTCAAAGGGTCTCTGAGGGAATTTTTTGCACAATTTCAGGTTACCTAAGCCAAACCTACTAACTTAGTCTCTGCTGGGAGTAGTAGGAATAGGAGAGCAGTCAGTCAGTGTCTGGCAATCTGCATTTTTAATAAGTTCCCCAAAGAGCTCTTATGCAAAATCAGGTTGAATTTATAGTCAAAAGACCTCAGCTAAATCCTATCTGTGATCTACCCTCTGTGACCTTGAATAAGCCATAATCTCTCTTATCTGTAAAATGGAGATAAAATGAAGATAAACTTCACTAGATATTAAATTAATGGAAGGAGATATTTGATATACAAGCATTTTATAATTATAATATTTACATACGGAGTTTCAGAAATTTTCTAAGAGCAATAATTATCTTACTGGCACATCAAATGCTACCTAACAGTTTCTAATACATGAATTTTAAGACCACATAATAAATGCTTTTAGATATTCTAATTCTAAAAGTAACATGGTAGAAGCATCAGTTATCTAATAAGTTCCTACCAAAGCAGTCTAAATGATTTGACTCCTTTGTTATTTTCTTGAATTGTTAAATTGTAAGTGCTCTCTGAATAGCTCTATCCCATATCATTTTCTTTTATACCATGTACTACTCCATCATCGGCTCTATACAACAAATTTTAAAAAGCACCATAAACCAATTGTTGGAGAAGATTATTCCATTTTTTTTTCCATATCTTATTATTTCATTCTACACTTTAGGCCCAAACTGGTAGGCTCAAAGCATTAAGAAAAATGGCTTCTCCTGTACTCATTGAACAGGCATAAATGCTACTAGCGCGGTGTCAGGCAGCCCAGAAGACACAAAAATTAGCTTTCGACTGTGTCCTTTCAGAACCACAGAGCTTACCATGTTTGTTAGTGGAACATGGCGTTAGGACAAGGATGAGGCAATGGCCTGGCTGCGGATCAGTGTTATAAAGTGAGGAAGAGTTATAGGCAGCTTCGAAGACACAAGGCTGGTCACTTTAAACATCTTCTTGGTCAGACTACATCATCTTTTTTTCAGTGTGGTCTCCAATTCTATTTCTCAATGGTAATAGTAAACAGATATTAATATATTTTGTTTTTGCTATTTTAGATGGATGTTACTTGAATTTTAAGTTTTCGCGCTACATATGATGATCATATGAGGTGTCTGTTAAAAAAAAAGATTTGAGAAACATTGAAGGTTTTATTTCTAGCAATTGTGCCCCATTTAATTTAAAAAGTCAGCATGAGGGAAGCCTGGAACCCATTTACAATCTCTATCTTTATGAAGAAGTT
>NW_011897289.1:2195-2606 GCF_000151845.1 Pteropus vampyrus | reverse complement strand
GGGTTAGGTTCAGGTTTAGGGTTAGGTTTAGGTATAGGATTACCGTTACTGTTCAAGTTACGTTTAGTTTAAGCTTCAGTTTATGGTTAGTGTTACGGTAAGAGGTTAAGGTTAAGATTAATGTAAGGGTTTTCGTTATGGTTAGGCTTAAGGTTAGGTACGTTAGAGTTAGATTTAGGTTTAACCTTAGCATTATGTTTAGGATTAGTGTACGGGTAAGATGTTAGATTTAGGATTAGTTTCATGGTTATGTTTAGGATTAGGTATTCGTTAGTTTGAGGGTTGGGGTTAGGTATAGGTTAGGGTTAGTTTAGGTTTAGGGTTAACTTTACAGTAAGGGGTAGAGGGAAGTTCATGTTAGGTTTAGCTTAGGGTTAAGTTTATGGTTAGTTTTTGATTTCGGTGTAGGTT
>NW_011897289.1:0-905 GCF_000151845.1 Pteropus vampyrus | reverse complement strand
TTAGGGTTAACTTTACAGTAAGGGGTAGAGGGAAGTTCATGTTAGGTTTAGCTTAGGGTTAAGTTTATGGTTAGTTTTTGATTTCGGTGTAGGTTTAGTTTAGAGTTAAAGTTAGGGTTAAGGTTAGGCTTAGAGTTAGGATTAGCTTTAGTTTTAGCGTTAGAATCAGGGTTAGGATTAGGTATAGGGTTAGGGTTAGGCTTAGGGTTAGAATAAGCGGTTAGGGTTAGTGTTAGGCTTAGGGTTAGTGTTAGGGTTTAGGGTTAGGGTTTAGATTAGGTTAGTGTTAGGGTTACCGTTAAGGATCAGTTTAGGTTTAGATTAGGGATATGATTAGTTATAGGGTTAGCATTAGATTTCTATAGGCTTATGATTAGCTTTAGTTTTAGGGTTAGGGTCTGGTTTAGTGTTAGTGTTAGAGTTACTGTTCAGGTTAAGTTAGAGTTAGGGTGATCATTAGAGTTCGTGTTAGGTTTAGTTTAGGGTTAGTTTTATGGTTAGGCTAAGGGTTAGGTTTAGGTTATTGTTAAGATTAGAGTTAGGGTTAGTGTAATGGCTAGGGTTAGCTTTAGGTTTAGGGTTAGCCTTAGGGTAAGCAGTTAGTTTTAGAGTTATTGTCAGTGTAAAATTTATGGTAAGGTTTAGAATTAGGGTTAGGATAAGTTTTAGTGTTAGTGTTAAGTTCAGAGTTAGTGTTAAGGTTAGCTTTAGAATTATGGTTAGCATTAGCTTTATTTTTATGGTTAGAATCAGGGTTCAAGTTAATGTTAGGTTTAGGGGTAGGGTTAGGTTTAGGGTTAGGATTAGGTTAGGTTTAGGGTTGCCGTTATGGCTTGGGTAAGGTTTAGTTTAAGGGTAGGTTTATGGTTAGTTTTAGTATTAGGGTTAGGTTTAGATTAGGGTAG
>NW_011897288.1:5528-7689 GCF_000151845.1 Pteropus vampyrus | reverse complement strand
AAAGACTTACAGGATTAGGGACTTGGAGGACACTGAGGATGCAAGGGAAAAGCCTATGACAAGTGAAGAGATTTCAGTCTTCTTCAGTATTTCATCTGTTCAGGCAGAACAGGAATAAATGTTGCCACAGCACAGGCAGGGAAGCCATGTGGTTTGACAAGGTAACGAATATTTTTTGAAACATACTTTAATCTTAAAAAGGTACAATTCGAAATGCCACCAGGTATATAATAAAATTATATTGAGATAACATCTATAAATTGGAAATTTTAATTTTTCGAGTGGAAACTTTTTTAGTTTGAGAGTAATTTATTCAAATCACTATTAAAAATTCACCTTCAAGTGCTTTTAATTTTTAGAAAAGTATTTATTTGTAAAGAATCCTACATCTCTTTCGTTTGGCCAGAAAAAGAGGGGATTAAATTGTAAAGAAATCATTAACTATGTAGAGACACAAAGGGAATTAGTGTTATCTGGGCTTGAGTGACTTCAGAACATCAACTGGATATAAGACACTGGTACCCCCATTGCCCTTTATTTATTGAATGGTTCTCCCTGGATGGCCTCCCAGCACCTCTAATTTAATTTCCTCTGTTTTTTTTTTTTTTTTTTTTTTTTTTTTGTCCATTTGTGCTTTCCTTATGAATCTAAGTCTTGATTAACAGCATCATTCCTTTTTAGTTGTCTAGGTTCTGAAACCTTAGAACCCACTTTGACGTCCACCTTTTCTTACTCCTTAAGTTTCATCAGCTGGGGAGTCTTTTGGACTTTACTCACCTCTGAGGAGAGAGGAATTATTCTCCATTACTTGATGTGACCAGCATATACATGAAACAAAAGGAGTAATGGCCATTCATCTTTGGAGACTATCTACCACAGTTCACCCACTGGTTACCGTAATTCATATACCTTCACGTGCAGAATAAACCCACCCGCCTTCCAAAATGCCTAAAGCCTCATCCCATTATGATACTGGTTCAGAATTTACATCTAAATCAGGTTCAAAATGGCTCACTTATATGGCTGGGAATTAATGTTGGCTTATTTTAGGCAGTATAACTATTTGAAATTAATACCTCTAGATTGTAAACTCCTTCAGGGTAGGAACTATATCTTTTATTTATTCCTACCACCATGGCTATGGTACGATAGTCAACATAGTAGCAATTTGATGAAGATTTGTTGAAATACACTTATTGATTAAAGGGACTATTAAACTTCAGACACCAGATATGCATAGAACATGGTTAACATTCTATGTGAAAATGCAGTATCATGATAAATGTTCTCCCAAAAAATTCAATATTGCGATATATATTCTTCCGTCTTATATTTGGAGGCTGGATGCCAGAAGGCTTACTATTATACAAAATACTACTACAAGTAAAAATCAATTAAACAGTAATTCAGTGGAGCTTTGAATTTGCTTAGCATTTGGACAACTGCTCCTTTTAGAGTTTAGAGTTTCATATCATAAGACCTGAAAAATTTTAGGTTGCATCTTGGCATCATAGCACTTATAGAATTAACTTTGTTGAGATTGCATTCTTGGGGCCTCTTAAGAATGATTTGATCTCAGAAGCTAAGCAGGGTCGGGCCTGGTTAGTACTTGGATGGGAGACCACCTGGGAAGACCAGGTGCTAAGGTATAAAAAATTAAAAAAATAATAAAGGTTTGTAAGCTGACAAGGTCCTTGCAATCTGCGAGGTCAACCAAGGGTTGCCTCGCCTAAAAAAAAAAAAGATTTGAAAGATACTCCCAAATACCCTAATGAGTTGACCTTATCAGATCAGTTTTTACACTTAAGACTTATTTATTGTTGCTAACATAGACTATTTGCCTGATTCTCCATTTTCTGTTTTTAATACTGTTATCACAGCAGTTCTTCTAGCAGTAATTCAAGGCTTTAGATCATTTTTTCATTGGTCACCGTGCCATCAACATATTTTTATACCAAGTCAGAATGTGTCTAAGAAAGTATTTAATATCTCTACCAGTTGTTTAAATGTAAGTTTTAAGTGAAGAAACCAAGCTCTCAGCCTCATTTTTATTCTTTGGAAATAGAATTTCTAGGAGAACAGAATTCAAACCAGTCAGATTCTGGCGGTATTATTTACTATAATACAGACATGGTAGAAGCAGCTGTAGCTCAGTGATTGA
>NW_011897288.1:0-2173 GCF_000151845.1 Pteropus vampyrus | reverse complement strand
TTCTCTCCACCCTTAACATTTCTATTTATTATTTTATATCAGGAATGATGAGTATTAACTTCTGAAATACTGTTTCAACCTCACATTGACTTAGATGAAGTAATGCCTATTACATATAAAAAAACAGTTGACACTTCCATTTTATATGATGACTGACTAGGAACCCTGAGACTGACTTTCTCAATTTCTTATTGAAACTCATGAAAACATAGGAGATGATAAACAATCAGAGGAACACCAAAACCTTGGTTCGACAGTCAGCCTATTACCACAACTTAAGATATCCACAAACTAAAAAGGTGATCAAACTGGACTGAAAAATACAATTACTGACCAATGATAAACAGTTAGAAATAAAACCAACATGCAGATATTTAAAATCAGGTATGGAGATTGATTCCTTTTCCTTTTTAAAAAGTCTACCCCTATAGCTTTGAAATTCTGGTACTTTACCAACTAGAAAAATAGACAAATACTTTTATACAAGGAGGGTGCTGCGTTTTAAGGCTATTTAGCAGATTCTTTTCTTTTTTTAGACAGATTCTCTGCTTAAGGTCTCTATTAACAAATCTCCACTTAATTGACCAACTAGATTAGCTGATACTCTCCATTCATTATCCGTACCGATGGCCTCCTGACCTTGTTGCTAACAGTCTACAGCTGTCACACTTCTCTCCCTGCAGTATTTCAGTTGATTTCTTTGATCGTTATGAATCAATTATTCCCAAATCAGTTGTTCTTGTTATTTTTCCCTTGCAATTTCATTTTCATTAGATTGTTGAATTATGCAAAAATAATTTTTTTTAGATAAAGTTGAGTGCTCTGGAAATTTTCAGCAAAGGTGAATCACTGATAAATATTGGCAGGATACCTACAAAAGATATGGGAAGAAATCACAAAGGTGTAGAAGCAGTCTGTAACTCAGATAGCTTAATATTTTTTTTAATGTTTAAGTTCTTGGTCAATTTAGAAAAACTTAAGCTAGAAACCACATATATGGTTATGCAGAAAATGGGACACAAGACTCCAATTCGTAGTCCCATAGTCAAAGCAGAAGCTTTGATCTTACATCAGTAGATTAGGAAGTAATACACATCTGTATATTTCATGGTAAAGCATTTACATATATATATGTAAATATACACACACACACATATTCTGTCCTACTTTAACTTTTACTTTCAGGTCAACTTTAACTCTTTCAGTTAACAGATCTATTGCTAGCCTTAATCATGTTGGTAAGAGGGCTTCCATTGTGTCTGTATTTTGCAACCATTTGGACTAAATCTGTCAGAAATGAAAATAGGCAGGAACAATTGGGGAACTGACAGTAGACCACTGATCTTGGCAAGTGTCCACTCAAGGAAATTACTGTTGATGGTACCATGCGCCAGAAGAATACCATGGTATTTTTTGTTGAAGAAAGAAGCCTTCCATAAGTTCCGAGGACCAGAGCTGATATAGAAGACTGAATGCTGCAGGCACAGCCATCTTGGATGGTAGCTTTTTGAGAACTTGTAATCAGGCTGCATCTATGCATGTGAAGTTTCTATTCACTCACTTTTTTTCTCCTTTACTGTATCTTCTTTACATCTTTCAGGCATTATTAACATTATTTTATTTATTTCTTGTTGTCTAACTCCCTTGCTAAAATACTAGACTCATGAGGTCAGGGAAGTTATTTGCTTTTGAATCCCCTAGCAAATACCTGGCACAGCAAATATATGTCAAATAACTAATTTTAGACAAGAGAGAGACTTCAACCAATACCAAAATAAAGACCAAGGGTATCTTTAGCATTCACAGAGTCTGAGTGGATGTTACTTCTATGAGGATAAGTAAATGGAAAGTTATCATAGGAAACCTATGAAAAAGCTGTACAGAATAACAAAAAATAGGAGTAACATGAAGACTCAGAAGAAGAACTTGTTAAAAAATGATTTATTACAGAGACCAGGAAAAAAAAAACAACCCTGGAATTTACAAAAAGTTTGAGAGTCGTGATCTCTAAGAAATATGAATCAGAAAGCAAAAAAAGCTGAAATGAAAAAAGATGATATGGAAAAGGGGAGTGAAGTAAGGAAAGATTGTAGTGGAGGTGGGCAATAACAGAACATCTTCATTAGTGATTTATATGTATGTATGTATATGTGTATATATACATATACACACA
>NW_011897287.1:2348-5251 GCF_000151845.1 Pteropus vampyrus | reverse complement strand
CTTTGTACCCTGTACTCCAACCACACCAGATCAATATCACTTCCTTGAATCTGCCTCCTCTCATCTCCTGGCCTTGGCACATGCTGTTCCCTATAACTGGAATATCCTTCCCACTCTTTTCCCCCTGGCTAACTTCTATTCAACTTTAAGAACCAGCTCACATATCCTAGGCTATCATAAATCTCCAGTTTACACATTGGTGTATTCAATGCACACAGCTGAAGTGCCTGTATAAGTATGACCTCCATGGGAGGTGTTGGGGATGCAGAGGGGGAGAGGGTACAATTGCTGCCCTCAAGAGCTCATGGTCCAGTAGGAGAGACAAACACATCAATAAATCAAAACAACACAGTGTGTTGGGACACAAAACCAGCCTGGGGAAATTTTCTTGAGTTTTAAAGGGGATATAGTTCTCTCAAAGTTGGAGGGGCATAAAACTCAGAGAGGAAAGCAAGAACAAAAGCATGCACGTGAGGAAGAGCAAATCATGTGCAGAAAGGCAGTGGGTTTGCTAAAGCATAAGCTGTGAGAGAAAGACGCTGCTAGAGAGGCTGGATAGGGCCCAGTCATTACGTATCTTTTGATGTCAGAGACCATGGTGGGGGTTGCATCAAGGGCAGCTTTGCGTTTTCAAGAAGATGCATTTGAGGGGGCAAGAAATCAGGAAGGTGTTGCAATAGCTTAAACAAGAGGTGCTAAAGGCTGGTATGATGACTTAGGTATCAGAAGCACAGAGGAGGCGACAGATTGGAAAAAACTTGAGGTGAGTCGAGTCAGCCAGCTTTAGGTTTGGATATGAGGGGGAAAAAGATGATGGCCACACATCTCACCTGGATGCCTGGGTACACAGATGGAGTTGCCATCTATTGAGCTGGGAGATACAAGAAGGAGGCACGGAACTTATTCAATGAAGTTCTTCTGAAACCTCTTGAGGTGTCCAGGGGACACACTCTGGGTCTAGCCGTCTGTGTTGGTTCTGCAGTCAATATTAGGATATATTTGTATGTAGTATCGTGGAGACAGATCTGGGCTGAAGATTTTGGCATCATCAGCACACAGGTAATAGTTAGAATCAGGAGAGTGGACGACGTCCTTTGGGAAGGACACATAGAATGAGGAGAGCCATGGACCAAGGAAGGGGCCCAGGGGAGGAGCCATATTTCAAAGGTTGGCAGAGGAAGAGTCCCTACACAGACCAGAGAAGGAGCTGCCAGGCAGGAAGGAGACCCATAAGTGCTATGTCACTGAGCTGTGGTAGGCAGCCTCAAAAATGCCCCCAGCGACTCCGCCTCCTGGTACCCATGCCCAGGTGTGATCCCCTCCCTGTGCGTGTGGGTTGGACCTAGTGAACAGAATATGGCAGAAGTGATGGGATGTCATGCCTGAGATTAGGTTATAAAAAGACGTGCGGGCATGTCTCTTTTTCCCCTTCTCTCCTGTGTCCGTCCATCTGTCTGTCTCTCTCGTGCGCCCTTTCTCTCCCTCCCTCTCTCTCTCTCTCTCAAATTTCTCATCCCAAGAAAACCTATGCCATGCTATCTCCACACACATATAACGAGGGCCTTCAGAAGAGACCACACCCCTCAGCTGATGGATTCCTGACCTGCAGAAACTATAAGATATTAAATGTTTGTTGTTCTGAGATGCTAAGTTCTGAGTTGATTTGTTATGCAGAAACCAAGGGAGGAAAGATTTTTTAAGAGAAAGATACCGGTCAATGGAGTTAAAAATTGCAGATAAAGACTAAAAAATGTCCTTCCTTGGATTTGACAAAAGGTCATTAGCAAGCTCTGTTCCAATGGTTTCAGTGAGTTGAGTCTCCAATGGGAGATGAAGGCAGGGGCTGGTGAGCAGGAGTGCTCTGTGGACATCCGTTGTGTCTGCCTGCCCAGCATCCATTGCCCCATCGTCTATGACAGCTCCCTGGTTTTTCTCCGAGTAACCACCCATGGCCTACCGGACGCGATTCCATGAGACTGTCCATCAGGGTGCCCAGCTGTCCACAGGCCAAGCGGAGGCCACATGACTCAAGCTGCACCAATCAGAAGCTCTCCCTGGAATTTAAATCATGAGCTTATGTGACAGAAGGCCGGAACCTGGTTAGAGCTGATTCATGCGGCAGCCGAGATCCTGAGGAAACTGCCATTCTTTCCTGCTGTCTCCATCCCTGCCACTGCCCGGTTCTTCCGTCTCTCCTTCCATTGTGTGCGCCATCCTCATTTCCTTCTAATAGATTCCTTGCTTGCTTAAGTTAGCAAGAGTCAGTCTCTGTTGCTCGCAGCCAAAGAACCCTAAGTCATACTTGTTTTTTCAAGAATTTTGGATGGGATGAGGAGAACAAAGGACAGGCACAGAGTAGAGGGAGGTAGAAGTGTTTTGTTAGTTTTTAAGGTGGTAGAAATTTGGATAATTTATAGGCTAAGAAGGAGAAGAGAAAAGAAGGAAATGATGGTCAAAACAGAGACAGGAAGAATAATGAAATCTGGGAGTCATGCTGGGATAGGTGACATATGGGTGGGGAGGTTGGACTAAAACAGAACCTGGAAAAGTGAAGCAAATCTGGGTGTGGATACCTGTAGGATTGAATAGGAAGGTGAAGAAAATCATAACTGCTTAGCCTTAGCTTTACTTGTTGAGACTGAAAGGGTAGGGTTGGGGAATACTCGTGGGAGAATGGTGACTGAGTAAGGAGGCTGGCCAAGAAGCTGGAGTGAGCACCACTTTGCCACCATTCTTCCCCGAGCCGATGTCAACCTCCTGGGGATAGATATGTTGACAGATGAGGCAGAAGGTCAGGGGTGGAAGGGAATCAAGAGTGTGCTGGTCATTTTCCATTTGCCCTTCCAGGTCCACCCCCTTTCCTTCTCTACCCATATGAATAGCATCATCCGGGCTCCTTTGCT
>NW_011897287.1:0-308 GCF_000151845.1 Pteropus vampyrus | reverse complement strand
ATGGGCCCCAAATGCAATCGCATGTGTCCTTTAAGAGAGAGGAAAAGGAATTTGCCACAGACAGAAGAGAAAATGTGACCACAGAAGCTGAGATTAGAATGATGCAGCCACAAACCTAGGGATGCTGGCAGCCACCAGAAGTTGGAAGAAGCAAGGAACAAATTCTTCCCTAGGGCCTCCAAAATGAGTACGGGCCTGCCGATACTTTGATTGTGGCCTAGTGAAACTGACTTTAGACTTCTGGCCTCCAGGACTACGAGAGAATACATTTCTGTTGTGTTAAACCACCAAGTTTGTGGTAATTTGTC
>NW_011897286.1:3062-3365 GCF_000151845.1 Pteropus vampyrus | reverse complement strand
TACAATGAATACATTGGTGCCTGCGGCAGCACCGTCAACATACCCGGTCACCGATTTACTGTCTACTGCCACCATGGCCAATGTCAAACTGTCAGGACCTCGAGACTTTGAAAAAGCGTTGAAAGTTATAAAATATCTCCTCTAGAAAAATGCTACACACAATTCTGCATTCAATGGATGTGACCATATTCCACATTAGAAACTATTTTAACTGTAGTGTACATTCTATCTCATTAATAAAGTTTTTTAGAAGTTAAAAACATAGAAATCTATATTCCAGGTGAAAAGCTCTTTCAATATGTC
>NW_011897286.1:0-1536 GCF_000151845.1 Pteropus vampyrus | reverse complement strand
TCTGGACTTGTTCCTGTGCTGACGCCTCGCGGCCACTCCGCTGTGACATTAGAAGCACGAGTCCGCCACAGGGGGCGGTCAAGTGTATCGTTAAGCGAAAAGCTTTCACGCTGAAAGCTTTTCTGAAAGAAAGGGTTTGGCTCGGCAAAAGGAGAAGAACGGGACCTGGGCGTGCGGTCTGGGCCACCGGCAGCAGCTGCACAGAGAGGGACGTCGCGGCCTGACGTGCAGAGTCCCGGGAAGAAAGCGAAAGCTGTTCTGAAGCTGCGGACAAAGGCGATGGGACGAGGCGAGGCGGGGCCCGCTCTGGGACAGGTGCAGGCCCCTGAGGGAGAAGGCTCAGCTCCACTGAATGGCGGAGGCGACCGCTGGAAGGCTCACGCTTAAGCAGGACGCGGCGGCACCTTCTGGCCGGCTGGCTACTCTCCGGGGACTGCAGAAACGACCCCTGGAGGGGATTCAGGGTTCCGGCGCCACTCAGAACCAGACGCGCTGCACAGCCTCTGCTGGGCCGGCTGCTAACTCAACTTCACCTCTTCCTTCCACCCTCCCGCTGGCCGCGGCTTAATTTAGAACGTCCCAGAATCGTTTGCTGGTCAGTACTGTCGGACTGTAGTACCAACGGAGGAAAACACTGAAGTCCCATCATCTCCTTTAGAAGAAATCTTGAAAGCACTCACCAAGCTAAACATCTGGGTGCACGAGCTGGTCAGCAGTTAACTGTTCCTATAACATAGTAAGACTCTCCTCAGGGCTATTCAGATAAATAATGTCAATTACAGCTCCTCTCGGTAAGTGTATGGCAATCTCTACAAATGTGAGCTAGTTTCCTTTAAAAGATTATGTACCATTTATTTAAATATTTATTAATGAAACACCTGTTTACTTCTTTGAAGCCAAGTAAGTCAATCTATAAAATACCTTCAAAGCGAGGGAGTGGGATTCTCGACATAGCAATAATTAGTTAAAAACAAGACTCCTATTGACAGCTTAAAATATGCTATACCACATGTACATAACTTGCCTAAAGATAAAACTATCAATCCGGACCCTGGATGACTCAATGGACATGGAGCTCACATTATGTAATAAAACTCCCAAGAGATGGAATTTAGATCAGCCAAATGAATTCCACATTTTATAATTCCTTTTGAGGCAAAACAAATCAAAACAAGACTGCTGGTTAGGTAGAACTATCACGATCACTTCCTGTAAGGCTGGCGGAAACAACAGGAACTCTGCCATGCATGGCGTTTCAAGTTTTCAACAAAGTTTTCAGGCAATAGACACTTATATTTGTTAGGCTGCATGAATTTGGAGAAATCTCATCTGGAACTTAATTCAATAACAATTTGCTATTGATCGGTCAGGAAAGAAAAAATTATAGAGGAAGAAAAGGGGGAGAATGAAAGATGGACTTAGCTGGAATGGGCTCTGGACATGAACTAGGCACCCGGGGAGCTGGACCGCACGCCCTTTAGAAGAAATCCGCTGTTTCCTACCAAGAGATCGGCACGTTGATCGCAGAAGAAAATC
>NW_011897285.1:3982-6420 GCF_000151845.1 Pteropus vampyrus | reverse complement strand
TAATCCATTTATCAGTTGCTGGACTTCTGGTTTGTTTTTACTTCTGTGTGGCTATATTTTAATTTCTCTTGGTTATATACCTTGGAGTAAAAGTGCTGAGTCATAAGGTAACGCTATGTTTAATTTTTTGAGGAATGAAGTGTTTTCTAAAGTGGCTGCACTATTTCAGAATACCATCAGTAACTTATGAAGGTTCCAATTTATCCACATCTCTCCCAACATTTTTGTCTTTTTTATTTTAGCCATCCTACTTGGCGTAAAGTGGTAACTCACGGTGTTTTGATTTGCAAAGTGCTGGTGACTAATGATGCTGAGTATCTTTTGTGTGCCTGTTGATCTGTGGTATCTCCTCTGGAGAAATGTCTATTAAAATCCTTTCCCCATTTGAAATTGGCTTGTCTTTTTATTGTTGAGTTGTAAGAGCTCCTCATACAATCTGGATACAAGACCCTTAGATATTTGAGCTGAAAATATTTTTTCCCATTCTGTGGGTTGTCTTCTCACTTTCTTGATGTTGTCCTTTGAGTCACAGAAGTTTTAAGTTTTGATAAAGTCCAGTTTGCCTACTTTTTGTTACATGTGCTTTCGGTGCCCTATCTAAGAAACCAGTGCCTAGTCCAAGTTCCTGAAGCCTAGTACTGTTTTCATCTAAGAGTTTATAGGATAGCGTTGACATTTATACTTAGGTCTGTGATCTATTTTGAGTTAATGTATGTGGTGTGAGGAAGGGGACCAGCTTCATTCTTTTGCATGTAGATATCCAATTATCCCAGCATCATTTGTGGAAACCATTATTCCTTCTCCACCGAATTATCTTGACATCTTTGTTGAAAATCAATTAACTAAAAATGTAATTCCAGACTCAATTCTGTTCCATTGACTGTATGTCTGTCTTTATGTCAGTACCACAGTTTTGATTATTGTACCTTTGTAGTAAATTTTGAAATTGGGTAGTAGTCCTCTACCAACTCTGCTCCTCTTTTTCAAGATTTTTTTTTTTATTATTCTGAGTCTTTTGTATTTTCACAGAAATAGTAGGATTAGCCTGTCAATTTCTGTAAAAAAGACAGCTAGGATTTTGATGGGTATTACACTGAATGTACAGATCAATTTAGGGAATATTGCCATCTTAACAATAGAAAGTTTCTCAAGCCATAAACATGGAATGTCTTTCCATTTAAGTTTTCTTTAATTTCTTTCAACAGTGTTTTGTAGTTTTCAGTGTATAAGTCTTTCACTTCTTTTACTATATTTATTACTAAATATTTTATTTTTTTTCCAATGCTATTATAAATGGGATTGTCTTCTTAAATTCAATTTTGGATTATTTACTGGTAGTGTATCCTGGTTTTTGTATGTTGATCTTGTACCCTATATCTCTGCTTAACTCGTTTATTAGCTCTAAGAATCAGTGTATTCCATATGTACAAGATGAGAGCTACACAAGATTATGTCATCTGTGAATAGTTTTATGTCTTCTTTTCCAAACTGGGTGCCTTTTATTTCACTTTCTTGCCTAACTGCCCTGGCTAGAACCTCCAGTAAAATGTTGAATAGAAATGGTGAAAGGGAGCAAACTATAGTAAAAACCACTTATTGTGATTTTGGTATCCTGTGCTACGAAAAACTTGTAAACCATTTAACATGTAATCTCAGTACACTCCTACTGAGATTAAAAATAAAATCAAGAAACGAATGAACAAAATCCCCAGCTGGAAATTATTGTTACTGTTAGCCATAACATACCTTGGGAGCTGTGCTTTAACTTGTTTCTGACATAGATTATGGTACCTCTCCACTTTTAGAAATCCCTGATTCAACATTCTCTGACAGACCAAGTCCATTCTTTTACAAACCTATGGAGAGAGAGGAGGAGAATTTGAAAAAGTAATAACAAAATTAACAAAAGACAATTAACTTGACTCTAACTGAAGGCTGGGAGTTCTGTGTGCTAGTGTTGTTCCTGTTTGCTATTTGAATTTTTGAATCAGTATTATGTAGGTGAATCCCTCAAACTCTGTAATTCTTACCATATTGCATTTAGTGATTAATATTATATATAACCAAGGAAAACTTCACTCCTTTACTTTAGGTATTTGTTGAATGTTCTGAATGTAGCCCCACTATTCTGGTCAGAAAACTGTAGTTCTGAATGTTAGTAAAAAATATGTATATTCAAAGGTTTTAACTGGTTTAAAACAAAGAAAATTCTTCTTCAGTCAAAAGTGTATACTCAGACTCAAGTCCAACCTCTCACAAAGTTTATATGATCTATAATCTGAATGAGAATTCTTATTTATTTCAACTAGTGATTTAACTATAGACAGTTACTCTATTCTAGATAATGTTATATCCTCTAAAGTATCTTAGCATGTGTAGCGGAACCTCAACTATTTTGAATCCTTAAGGAATGTGGTGTTTTTATCAAAGTCAGAACA
>NW_011897285.1:0-1182 GCF_000151845.1 Pteropus vampyrus | reverse complement strand
TTATAAAAACTATTTTTTGTTGTTGTTAAAACTATTTGACATGAGGCACCTTCTTACACAGTCTTGTAGAAAACCACTTCTTGTCTTTATGGACTCTACGATATCTTTGATAATTTCCGAGATGAAATAATGGAAATAATTTTTCAGCAGCAATAAATTTACAGAAAAAATTAAAATCAATGACTGTAAGTTCCAAGGTACTGTCTAAATTATTTTATTATACTAGAATTTTGCTGCACTGAATCTAGCTAACTACTAGGATTTAGATATTTTGATAATCTTGAAACTCAACTGAATATATGAGTACTGACTAGTATGCATATGTAAATACTGACTGGGTGATGAGAATATGAATAACCAGATAAAGTCAACCAAAGAAGACTTTACATGATACAAGATTTGAATTAAGCTTTGAAGGAAGAGAGGGCAAAGACTACAAAATCAGAGGTGACAGCATGTGCAAAGGCAC
This sequence comes from Pteropus vampyrus, assembly GCF_000151845.1. Taxonomy (NCBI): domain Eukaryota; kingdom Metazoa; phylum Chordata; class Mammalia; order Chiroptera; family Pteropodidae; genus Pteropus; species Pteropus vampyrus. The sequence continues at coordinate 713 of NW_011897285.1, read as the reverse complement.
AGAGTCTGAAACGAATAAACCATTAGCGAGCAAACTATTTCCAATGATACAGCAGATGTGTAGGCAAAGCTGAGAGGAATAAAATCTCCTATATTTTGAGCAGGGAAATCAGAGAGTAATGAGAAATAACTTTAAAAAGACCACTCATTTTTTGAAAGATCTCATATTGGGATAGGCGATTGGTCATTTTCTGTAAGCAGCTGTAATGTTAGGACTAAAGATATGGTTCTGGAAATTTGACATGGGTATAGCTGAAATCACTGTAGAGAACCCCCAAATGTGAGATAAGAAAATAAAGGCTTATAGACAGAGCCTCAACTGACATTTGTAGTTAAAAGCTGGTAAAAAGACTAGAAAATAGGTCACGAAGACAAATTAGAATAGCATCACAAAAGCCAAAGTCAAAAATATTTTAAGCATCAGTCAATATTGTAAGAAAAGAGCAGCATTTAATGTAGTCCTCTGACTTTCATGGATGTTTAATAAGCATTGATTGACTGATAGCACAAAAACAAAGACACAACAACAGATCGTGCATCTTTTGTTTAGGATTCAGAAAGAAGCAGAAGTGACCTCTGGAAAATGAAGATATACTGATTTTCCCCAAGTAGTTTTACGGTAGCTGCTTACAATGTATGCTAACTTGCAATGCACAATTATTTCATTTAAAGTCTAGCTCTGTATTTATGGGTATTTTAATTAGTTCCCAATAC
>NW_011897284.1:3901-5762 GCF_000151845.1 Pteropus vampyrus | reverse complement strand
GGGATTTTATGCAGTCCTATCAGTTTGGTCTGGATCTAAGCAGTGAAGAAGAGATGAAACGCCTCATGCCTTTGGAGCCCTGTTTTAGACAAACCTCCAGGCTGCGATTCCCAGGTAGTGCAAACTGACTGTATGAATATTATGTGCTGTGTTCTTTTGGGCAGCCCTCGCACACTTCATCTTGAAAGAATGACCTCATAATGTAAAATACGCAACACTTTGAAGAACCTACACTGAGTCTCTCAAGAAGTGTTTCTTCTCAACTCTGGCTGTGCATCAGAATTATCTGTGGTGTTTTTAAAAATGCAGATAACCAGTCTCCACCCAGACCTTTTGAATAAAGAGCTCCCGAGGTGGCCCCGGGTGCAGGTGTTTTGAAAAGGCTGTACGGATGTTTCTGAGGCAGTGGTAGGTTTGGAACCTGTTGACCTCACCAGATGGAAGGAAATGGAAACATGTGAACTGGTGAGCCTGGTGCCAGCACTGTGATTTTTATCTACAAGGTGGCTGCTGCCCTGAGTCCTAGACCCGAGAGCTTGCCTGAGTCATTCCCACCTGAAATGCAGCCTCCCAGAGGAAGTCTGCAGAGCTCAAGGCTGGCCTCTGGGTTCTCTGGAGCGGAAGTTCTGGGAAGGTTCCTGGGGCAGGCAGATTGAGCTCAGTTTCCTTCTATTCAGCTCCTGCCACCTGGGCCATCTTGCCTTATGCCCTTCCCTAACCAAAGGAACCTTCTAGAGCAAAAGCAGTGAATCGTAAGAAAAAACTGTGTGGGCTTCTCTCTAATGTGTTGCATATGTACAGAATGTACTCCTGGCTCGTCTCCCTCTGCCTCAGAGACATTTTCGCTGCACTAAATATTTTGACACTACGAGAATATGACATTAAATATTTAACATGGATGGTATTATTTTTGTGACACCCTTCATGATTGTCATTCTTATTACTGAAGCTAATGCAAACTAGCCACTTCACTTATTATTACAACAACATAACAACAGTAGTATTTATAAAGCAACTCCAAGACTCTTGAGAAACAATTTAAAAAGTACAATTTCTTCCCTCAGAGAGTTTACTGCGTAACACAAGTAAACTATCTTAAGACAAAAATACTCACAGAATTTAAATGGTGCATGAATATTAAAGATATAACAAGAGAATTTTAGGCTTGCCACTTTTCCTGGAAAGTCTACCCTGAATAGATGCCATGGTGAATACACATTAGAAATAAACAGGCATTCGTATTTTTACAAAATTGTTTAAAAATATTTCTTCTTCATTTCCTACTGTCATGGATAAGATCCTTCTTAAGAGTTGCTGACAACTTGGCTGCCCTCTGAATTACCAGCAACTGTAATGAATGAATGACTATAAAGGCCCATGTGCCTTTGCCGTCCCTCATAGAGTATATTCGATACAGATGAGTGAGAGAATGGCAGCCTGATGTTCCATTCATGGTCAGAGTTGGGGCTCAGGGAAAAACTCGAGAAGAGAAAGTAGAAGAGTCTACGACAACTCCGTGTGTGTGTGTGTGTGTGTGTGTGTGCGCGCATGCGTGTGTGCGCGCTTGCGTGCGCGCACACACACACACACACACCCCTCACATTGCTCTTGGCGAAGTTGTAAAGGGACAAATAGATCTCATTTGCTAACCTGGGATTCGAAAAGGAGACAAGTGGTTGCAAAGCTATAGAATAGCAGAGGAGAGAATGTCCTCCAAGAGCCAGATGTGGACAACTTGCTGGAACTGATAATAATTTATAAACATGGTCTAACAGTTATGAGAAGGAGAATAAGTCCCTGCAGTCATCACACCCCTTATGGATGAGAAAAACAGAAGCAGGAAGAAGGGAAATGTCCAAGG
>NW_011897284.1:0-1041 GCF_000151845.1 Pteropus vampyrus | reverse complement strand
CTGAGGTTGAGAAAAGTAGGGCAGGTTTGAAATCCCAACAATATTGAAAAATGATTAGAAAACAAAGGACAGGTGGGCTCTATGAACAGTTACTGCAGACCAAGCATGGACCTCAGCAGTTCGTGATTTTCTCCAGCACAGCTCAGCTTCTTGGTTATAGGTGATGAACAGCCAGATAGTCAAATTCATCCAGGGGTGGATTTTTGCTGGGCAGGTGCAGTGACTAAAGAGTAAAGCAATGGAACTGAGAATAGGGCAAGAGACTATTCTAAAAGGTAAATCATGCTATCCAGTCATCCTAACTTTTCTGGTTAAGGGAGGAATTGAAGACAGACAAGATACTCTGGGGAAGGTAAAGACGGGACAGTGAGAAATGGCACAAGATCAGCAAGAGGGAGGGATTTTACCACTTGAGGGCTGATAACCAGATCTTCAACATATTTGGAATATGAATGAGACACACTTCCACCCAAGTTCTCTCGAATGCAAGTTCAGCTCTATTTTTCATGGCACGTTTGTGGTCTTCTATTTCTACCCCATCAGCCTTTTCTATTGTTCCACCTAATAGTCATCGCCTGTCTTGCATACATTTTTTAAAACTGAGTTTTATACTTGGGAGTTTGCAATATCCAGGGTGTGGTAATGTATGTAATTTCTATGCTGGTATAACTTTAAAAAGGGTTGGCTTTTTTATTCAGATGAATTGGTGGCTGTGTGTTGCTCCTCTGGAGATACGTGAGGAATACAGTGGATTCTCAATTATTTCTACTAAAAAAGGGAACAGTGACACAGAAAATTTAAAAATGCTTTTATGTTTGTCTTTGGAATGAATTTTGTGTTTCTGTTTGAATGTGGTTGCCGGGTAGACATGAAAACCAGTTAGTGGAAAATCAAGAATTGTCTAGAGTTAATAAAATATGTAAAAACATTATAATGACCTCATAGCCCATCTCTGGATAGCCTTCGGTTGAGCTTTTACATCTCCATATCAAATTAATAGTTCTACACAGCACTGGTGTAGCACCACCCTGACCCCAATAA
>NW_011897283.1:4604-6459 GCF_000151845.1 Pteropus vampyrus | reverse complement strand
TTAATTAAACCAGCAGGTCTCGATGTTCTGAAAAGATGATGGCAGGCCTCATAGGCCCATGGATATTTGAGAGATATTTTTGTTTTCTTATTCTTATTTAGAATTAGTACATTCAGTTCTTTTTGGTCAAATAAGGTCCAAGATAGCATCTTGCTTGGCTGCTCTGCACACGAGGAAATGGAAATGCTTCACATGCTGCCACACCGCTAATTAGACAGAGTCGCCTCCCTCTCGCTGTGTGATCCGTGCGCCTGCCTGAGCCACACCGAGAGTGAGGGGAAGCGTCCGATATGGAAGCCACTTCGGGAGAGTAAGATGCATGTCACTCATAACTCACGTCACGTAGTATTACGTTAAATAGAAAATATCTTAGGAACAAAGGTAACCATTCATTTCTCTGGAAAGAGACCATTTAATTCTAAAAAAAAAAAACGCCCTAAGATTCACTTTTACCCCTGCTCCTCTTCTGATCTCACTCCTTGTTTGAGCTCACTGCCGTGCAAATCCACCGCCCCACGATTTTAATTCACCTTTTATCTTGGGATGTAGCGCTGTTTCCTTTTACATTAAATAAATGTATCCAGGAGCATTATTTCATCTAGTAATTGGTTATAGTTGCAGAACTACATCACATGCCTTTAAAATCCCAGATGCTTTATATCTTTTTAAGACAGTGTGTCAGTACTTTAGTATTTGAAACATCAGTGTCATAGAAAACAAAACAAATGGCCAGTGGCCTGCACACTGCTCTTAGGCCCCACCTAAGATACGTGAGTGTTGCTGCAGCTCCCGAAGGCACCTGCCTCTGGGTACAGTGGTCTTCGGCCTCCTCCGGCAGCCCTGGAGACTTTTCCCTTAAGGCCTTCAGGGCTCCTTGTTTCTTTTTAGTCTATCTCAGCAGCTGCCCTTAAACATAGAAGAGGCAGAAAAGCTGACCATCAATCTGTTACATATAGCTTGGCATAAAAGATGAGAAGGCTGAAAATTATGTGATTTTATTTCTACTGAGTTATTGTTGAGGACATTCAACGAAGTGACTTAATATATTTGTTCCACACATAATAATGAAGGTCTGCCATAAGTAAGACTCTACGGAGGGCCAGGAAGAGTGGTGAATGAGAAATGGCCTTCGCCATCAAGCAATTCATGGCCTACAAGGAGACCAGCATGCAAACAGGCAATTGCAATACAAGATGCCAAGTACTCTGAAAGGCCTGAGTGCAGCAAGCCAGGGGAGCTGGCAGCGGAGACCAGAACTGGTTTGTAGAGGAAGATATTTCCAAACTGTGATTTGCAGGAGACGAGAAGGAGGCAGTCAGTTGAAGGAGAAGGATGGGGGCAGAAGTGCATTCTAGGCAAAGTGAAGATGCATGCAGTTCTCGGGTTTGCTCACAGTGTTACTGAACTAAGCTCTTCATGTGATGGAAGGAACCAGACCTAGAAATATAGTAAACAGCTACCATACAGACTGTCGTGTGAAATGCTGTTGTTATCAAGCCAGAGTGCGTAGGCAGCCCTTTCTTAGCCTCCTCTTGAAAAGATAATACTCATAGAATTCATCCGTTTATGTCACGTCTTCAGATCATAATAAAAAATGTAACTTGACTGAATTCATTACCTCCCAGATAAATGTGTGTTGTTAATAACTAACTGCCAATTAGTCACATTCATTGAATAGACATGTTTAAAGCATATGCTTGATGGGATATCAAAGTTCAGGCAAAGGGAGTTTATAATTTAGTCAGAAAAGCGTACTGTGTGCGATTCCCTTAGGAATCGCCACAGAGTAAACATAAACACTGGCCATGTGGCAGACATACACCGACAATTGGTAAGAATTCTCAGAGAAAGAAGG
>NW_011897283.1:0-2539 GCF_000151845.1 Pteropus vampyrus | reverse complement strand
CGAAACACGACCCGAGAGGCTGGTGAGTATGCCCCCGGGGGATTGAGTCTAGGGGTGCTCTACTTTGGGGTGGGGCTAATTGCTTTTTCTAGGAATGATGTCTGGTGTCAGAATGTAACACCAGTGGAATCAGCTTTGACACGGAGAATGCCTAGGAGATTCTTTTGTTGGTACCTCTAAGGAAAGTCACTGAGTTGATTAGTTGACCTCATTCGTTTGGGGTGAAGAGACCTCTTTCATCCTGAGTATTTGCTGTCTGCACAAGGACCAGTAGAAGGAAACGGAGTAGGGTGCCTGATGAGTGCCGATGATCTGATGTGACATTATCGAGACATCAACTGGCCTTCTGCCTTTTTAAGTCTATGGGTGGCTTTTGGGCTTTGGTTTTCTTTCAAAATGTCTTAAGTTTTCGCATAAGAATATGACACTTGTATCTTTGGCATCTGCCCACATACCTACTCAAAAAGGCACCTGTCATCTGCTTCAGCTCCACCCCACCACTCTGTATCCAATCACTACTGTTTCAGCAGAGTTGAAAGTTACATACTCATTGCTCACCCCACCCCCCACAAACAGTAAAAGAAGACTTCAATTTGTTATAAGGAAAAGCAGCCTAGTGGTTGGTTACAAGTCACTATTGCAAATCACCAGGGGGATGTTTTGGTGACTTACAATAACTGTAACTAATGTATATCCAGTTTTCCTTTCAACTCAGATATGCTTAACCCAAGTAGAGCTTTCATTCTTCTAGTGAAATGGAATGAAGAAGCCTACCATGTCATCCAGCTTTTAAAGGACATTAGTCAGAACATACATGCTGGGTGGCTTCTATGCATAAAAATTCTCCTGTTTTATAACAAACCTTATCTTCCCTAAAATCAGCAGCAACTTTCTCATAGTTGCCTTGGTATTGATCTTTTTCATACCCGAAATGCTCAAATTTAGAAAATGGCTTTGTGGACGGTGTGATAGACCTCCGAATGTAAATAGATGTCTCTCTCCCTGTGTTTCTCTCTTCTGCCTTTGACCTTGAGTGTCTGGGTCTCTTCTAATAAGGTCTAAAGTGAAATGTCTCAGAATGCTGTGCAAACAGTGCCTTTGGGCCATTTCCTCAGAGACCAGCTGCCCTCAACATGTCATCATCTATTCTCGGTGGTGTCTGTATTTTTTCCCAAACTGCCTCTCACACCCTAGGATCAGTGCTTGAAGTGAGGCAGGCTCGGATCCACTTCTTAAAAGCCCCAAACTGTCACCCTGTCCTTTGGAATTAAGACGCGGCCTTGCACACTTTCCCACTTCCTCATGCCCCACATGGTAGCGGCTCACTGTCGACTCTGTCTTGCTTCTCTCACAAGAAAGCTGATTAAGCCAGGGCAGGGGACAGCTTCTGTGAAAGATCTTTGAGTGATTTCCAGAGATTTGAAGATTTATATATAGACTCATGATGTTCCTAAGAGAATAGTACAAGCCTGTTATCCATCATATTGAAAGAGGCCCAACGAGTCCACAGTGTATATAAGAATGTTGCTACCACAGAGAAACAGGGACTGCATTGTAGTTTACCAACAAGCTTGTCATACCAGGATCCTCTCATCAGACGCTGATAATGCTCCATCGGAATCCAACTGATATTCCTTTTGTAACCATTTAGAACTGTCTGCATGGTAACGTTTCATTTGAATAATGGTGACCTTCTGGAGAAGTTACTTCAAATGCAGCTCTTAATTTTCAGTCAGATGTTTTTAGTTCTTTAAAAAAGCTATTTGTTTAGATTCTTCCTCTATTACTTAATTAGTATAGACTTCCAGATAACCAGATATCTATTTGGCACGTTCAGCTGATTTACCAGTGAAGTAAGGCAAAATCTATAATGTTTCTTTCTCATACTGTATTATGTACTGCATGAGTACTTAACTGAGAAGACGTGGCATCTCTTTAGTCATGGTCTTAATTCAAGATGACTCAAACTACATGGTTGATTTCAGCAAAGTCCCATCATTTTAAAAGATACTTAAAAACTATAATAACATGGCTTGAATTCACATTCCAGGCTTTGAAAAAACTATCTTTTCCCTAAAGCCATGCTAAAGCTAACCATGCTGTCAAAATAGACAGAATTTTCTTTTAAAAAAAATTATTAGAATTGATATGTGGAAGGGATTCTGTTCAGTTTACCTAAGAAAGTAATTGGACATGTTTAGACATAAAATTCTTAGCATTTTTGTTGTGAAAAAATAAATTTCGAATGGACTTAGATTGTAAGAATATGCTTAATAAATGTGTCTTATAAAACAAGTGAAGATTGTTAACTTCTAAAAAATAGTGTTAACGCCAGCTGGCCAGCCATAGGTAACCTGTTTCTAGAACCAGAGTTTATAAAGATAAAACTGTAAAAAAAAAAAAAAAAAAGGTAGTATTAAGAGGCCCAGACTTGGGGTAGGGGGATTATAGTTATTGTGTATATCTAAAGTAATAAAGCCCTAAGCCATAGAGACTTCTTTTAAGCCTGAATATTGTCATGAAATGAGACTGGCTTCTT
>NW_011897282.1:1389-3902 GCF_000151845.1 Pteropus vampyrus | reverse complement strand
GGTCAGGGCGCAGTGGGGACTCGCGAAGCCCCCAGCAGACAGCCCCACAGGACGTGCTTGTCGCTGCCCGGCACACGCGGGGTCACGTGTGCACCCCGCCGCCCTGCCCTCCAGGCCCCTGCGGCTCAGACGCCACTTTGGACTGTTCCAGAATGACGGCTCTTACAGGAGTGAAAGGTGGCACACAATGCACGCGCCTGTTTTTTGACTTGTTTATTCATTTATATTCTGATCCTTGCCCCGTGTGCGGTCAAGTTCACCTGCCTGCCTCTGCTTTATGCATGGAGCTGACATGAGTGGCTGGGGCCAAGCCACAGGGTGGCGTTGGTAACAAGGACATGGCACGTGGCCATCTGTCACCCGACTCAGTTAGTGACAGCTGCATGCGACTGTTATTTTCGAGCACGCGTGGAGCGTAGGCCACGTGTTGGCACAGTGGCTCTTGTGGACGTACGTCACCACTAATTCTTAAAACAAGCTTTAGTGTCAAACGCTAGAGCTGGTTGACGTAGATAGTACCTTTGAGATAGGACTGGTAACTTTTGTTATTTGGAATCGGTTATCCAAACACAGGAACCAAATATTTTTGGACAATGTTTTTCCCTCCCTCTCTGAATTTATGAAACTAACTCAGGAAACAGATGAATCTGGAAAGCAAAGGACACTTATATTATTAACTTTATCTTACAATGAGGAACCGACCTAAAGCATGGAGAAGTTATTTAAATGGCTTTAAACCATACAGCAAATAATTGGATTAAAATTCAAACAAAGGACAATGGGAGCCTTTGTACAATTAGTACCAAGGCTCTCAGCCATAACAAACGTTACCTATATATTGATTTAAACCAGGAATTGGCAAATTTTTTTCTGTAAGTCCAGATAGTATAGGAGGCTTTGTGTGGTAGAGAGTCTGTTGCAATAACTCAGCTCTGCTGTATAGTGTAAATACAGCCATAGACAATACATAAACAAAGGTATGTGGCTGTTTTCCTGTAAATTTTACTTAAAAAAATAGGCGTTGACTGCATTTGGCCTAGGAGCCATACGTCGCCTCATTTAGATGTTCGATGATCCATATTCTCCTCCTAATTAAAAAAAAAAAAATGAAAAAGTAATCCTGACATTGACCTTTTGATTTGGTCTGGGAACTAGTCACATTAACTAACCCTTGTAACTACCCTCTGTGGAGGGTTTGCCATGACCTGATGCCCCAGGGACTGGGGCACAAAGACACAAAGCCACTTGCCCAGGCTGTACAGCCAATAAGGAACAGAGCCAGGATCTGGACCCAGGCGCCTCGGCTCCCGACAGAGCTGTGTCCTTACCCACCATACGACGCTGCTTCCCCAGGCCTGCCGCATGTCAGACAGAGCCCCCAGGCTTGGCTGCACTTTGAAGTCACCTGGGGGACTTTTAACAAACATGGACGCTGCTATGGGCTGAACTGTGTGCCCCCAAATCCACATGTTGAAGTCCTAACTCCCAGCCCCTCAGAATATGACTACATTCCAAGGCAGGGTCTTTAAAGGGATGATCGGGGTAAAATGAAGTCATCGGGGTGGGTCCTAAGCCAATGATGGGTGTCCCAATAAGAGGAGAATGAGACACAGATGCACATAGAGGGGTCAGGTGAGGACATAGAGAAGTCAGACATCTACGTGCCAAGGCGAGAGGCTTCGGGAAGAACGAATTCTGCTGAGGGCTTGATCTCAGACTCCGGAACTGCTGGAGAATAAATGTCGGCCTGTGTAAGCCCGCAGCCGGTGGTGCTGGCAGCCCTGCCAGCGGAACACAGAAACCACGGTCTCTCAGATCGATCCGCTGACCAGCTCTGGCGTGAGACTGCGCCATCCGCCTTCCTTTAAATTCCCCAGGAGCTCTGATAAACGGTGGAGGTTGCTGATGCCACGTGTCACCTTCGAGGAATGATCTGTGCTAAGCTGCTCGTGTGGCTTGGTGACATTTTCTGAGGCCCTTCCCTCCCATGGATATCCCTGGCTTCCATGGTGCTAAGGCCACCCATCCAACACTGCTGGGGACCGGGCTCCCCACAGGGCACGCCACACTTCCCCTCCTCTCTGTGTCCCCCAAAGGGCTCCATGGGACCAAGTTTTCTTTGAGGATCTTGCCAGATTCCTTTCTTCACCAGAGTTTTCTTATTAATAAGACCAGTCATAATTTCCATTAGGAAAATTGTTGAACATGATAAAAATTAAAAAAAAAAAAAGGATCTGTGAATTTTTCCAGCAATGAAACTGTGCCTTTACTTAGTAATCGTAGTACAATAATTAGTAATTGCCAAAACTTTATCCATTAATTCTCATGCTTAATATTATGGCATTCTGGTGAAATTGTACCTTGATTTGTTTGATCTCACTGTTTTACCTAATATGAAATGAGATAGAGTTTCGTTTTTGTTTTTCAGTCACCTTGAAATAATGCAAGTCAAAATAAATCCAGTTGTCTAGAAAATGTGTCTGTTTCTAAATATTCAATAAGCCACTTAAAGC
>NW_011897282.1:0-538 GCF_000151845.1 Pteropus vampyrus | reverse complement strand
ACATCTCTCAGGTCAGACAAATAAAATCCGTCCTGGCCTAGAGCCCGGGGCTCGACACGCACGTCGCGCGTGTGTTAGGGGACGGGGTGATCACCAGGAGGACTTCGGAACGTCACATGGACTGTGACTGCTGGGGATGCGTCCCGTCACTCGGGCGGCTGGGAACGGAAGACGGTGCCTGTGATACCGCCCCTGTCCAGCCACTGACCTCTGGGTGTGGATGAGCTGAGTAGGGGGAGCCGCAGAGAGTCCCGCAAGCTTTCGAGGGGGCGGGCTCCATCTACGGGGTGCCCCTTCGAAGGCCTGGAGCTGTCAGTGGGAGGGGTGCTCCGGCCGCGCGTGACCTCTCCAAGGGGGGCATGGTGTCAGCCCAGGTTTCTGTGCTGCACCGTGCTAAGCGCTCGGCCTGACGTAGCTTGAGAACCCCCTACAGCAACCGGTGCGGGGCGCACAGCGACCCCGTCTCACGGGTCTGGACCACGTTCCTAGCACAGCTCAGCAGCTGGGGAGGAGGCGGAAGTCAGGGGGTCGGTTTCTA
>NW_011897281.1:444-2275 GCF_000151845.1 Pteropus vampyrus | reverse complement strand
ATGTGGATTGAGATATTTATTTTGAGTTGATTAACAAATTCTCTTTTTGTAGGTAGATTGACCAGAAGAAATAAATATAACCAGAAGGTTACTCTAGTATGAGTTAGTTATATGAACTAACTACCTTTAAAGCAGAAATGTATCATTTTGTTCATTTTGTTATCTTTTAATCATCTAAACCTAAAATTTACCTTATATAACCTTAAGACTTCATAGGATACAGAACTCACTTCTTAGTATACAAGGTAAAAAGACTAGATATTTGCTTAGTTACTCTGGCATTTAGAGCAGGGCCATGGGGCCAGGGTACACCTAATCAGATACAAAACAAACAAACAAACAGAAACAAAAATAAAAATAGCATAAAATAAAATTAAACAAAACAATATTAGAAATTTTGAATGCAGCGTTAGTGGTGAGATCCAAAAAGCAGGCATAATGAAGAAATCAAACACTTTATAGTAGTCACCTCTTAGCCAGGATTTCACTTTCCATGGTTTCAAGTACCTGAGGTCAACCGTGGTCCGAAAATATCAAATGGAAAATTCCAAAAATAAACAATTCATAAGTTTTAAATTGCATGCCGTTCTAAGTAGCGTTATTAGTGTCACCCTGTTTTACAAGGGAAGATAAAGAGGCATAAAGTGTTTACACAATTTGTCAAACTAATAGGCAGTGAGTATGAAACAGGCTGTTAGGGTTCAGAATTGTACTCTTAATCACTACACTACAATGCTTTCTTTACTCATATAAAATAAATGCTTTCCAAAGCTATTAAAGGGCTTTTCAAAGATGCTGACACATTACTTGTTAAAGAAGTAGAAGTGTTAAGGGTCCAATAAGGAGATACAGATGCAAAATGGGTGATTTACAGTTTATAAATCCACCCTAACTCCGTATTCCTACATCTGTACTTAGAGATTATTTCTTCCCTATTGGTTTCTAGTCAGTCATCAGAATAAACTATTGATTATTTGCTGGGTTAATTTCTGGGACTGAATCTCACTAGTGGCCAATGATTAACACATATACTATAAATCCCTTTATATATTGATAGTCTTACAATTCATTTCAGTTGAAAATGGCTCATTAATTTTAGTGGGCATGAAGGGTAAAATGACCAGATGTAAAGTGGGTTCTGTACACAAAGGACCGGTATGTAAATTAGAAGCATCACACATGCAGGAGTCTCAGCTTCAGGAGCAGCTGAGATCACATGGTTATCAACCTGCTAATATTACACTTATTAATAATCTAAAAAATGAAATAAAATTAGGCATAAAAAAGGCAAACTAAATGAAATAATAGAATCATGACTGTTGAATTAATCCCTAAGTCAATTTAGTTGACAGACTCAGAAAGACCTAGAACAATAGGTCTCAGAATCTTCTTTCTGGCCTTCTCCAAAGAAAAAGGAACAACTATACAATCAGAAAATAAAACACTAAATTCTTTTGAGTATTTGTCAACAGTGGTTCTAAATCTGCATTAATCTAGAAGCTAAATCGTGCTCTTTTTTCCTTCATAGCAGTGAAGGCTAAAGCGCTGAGTAATAAATGAAATAATAAATGAATGGGATTCACCTCGTGGTAAGAAACTTCTTTGACTCTAAAAGTAATCCATTATTTTTTTCACAGCTTACTAGATTTGCAGTTGAGAAATAAATATGCTCTACCATTACAAAAATTCTCATATTATTATTTGACCAAAGAAATAAGGTCTGGAATCCAACTAAAAGGTTAAATTCACAGTTCTACTACATAAAGGCTTTGTGACCTTACACAAATATATTGATCATTTTGGACTTTAATTTCTACCTATGTACTTGGAT
>NW_011897281.1:0-394 GCF_000151845.1 Pteropus vampyrus | reverse complement strand
AAAACACTAAATTCTTTTGAGTATTTGTCAACAGTGGTTCTAAATCTGCATTAATCTAGAAGCTAAATCGTGCTCTTTTTTCCTTCATAGTAGTGAAGGCTAAAGCGCTGAGTAATAAATGAAATAATAAATGAATGGGATTCACCTCGTGGTAAGAAACTTCTTTGACTCTAAAAGAAATCCATTATTTTTTTCACAGCTTACTAGATTTGCATTTGAGAAATAAATATGCTCTACCATTACAAAAATTCTCATATTATTATTTGACCAAAGAAATAAGGTCTGGAATCCAACTAAACAGGTTAAATTCACAGTTCTACTACATAAAGGCTTTGTGACCTTACACAAATATATTGATCATTTTGGACTTTAATTTCTACCTATGTACTTGGAT
>NW_011897280.1:4376-5083 GCF_000151845.1 Pteropus vampyrus | reverse complement strand
TAATGCTTCTCCCTACTTAGGCTCATGGCCACTACTTTCTTGTATCAACATATTAGTTAATGTCACCCTGTTAAACCACAAGTCAGATCACTTTTCATCATCCAAACAACCTAGTGATTTCCCATGGCACTTAAAAGAAATTTTTTATTATGAGCCAAAGACCCTCCATGGTCTGCTCCCTGTGCTTCCTGTCTTCATCTTTTCCAACACTGGCTTCGTAGCTGTTCCTCAAACCTGTTTACTATGCCTTGGCCCGGAGTCTCTTTCTCCAGATGACAGCAGCATCCATCCCTGATCTTCCAGTTCTTAAATTTCACCTTTTCAATGAAGCCTCAATAGAGTTCAACAACACCGTGTGAATACTACATATATATCCCAAGTTTCCTAACTCTTTTCTATTTTTCTTTAAGCACTTATCATTTGTCATGCAATACTTAGAGTGTTTATTTTCAGTCTATCTCATAAGAATGCAAACTCTGTGAAGACAAATTATCTTTTCCTATTGTGTTTTTTGCTGTACACGCAAAGCCATGTATATAGAAATGCTTAAAAAGCATTATTTGAATGAATGAATGAATAAATGAATGAATGAAAGAGCAGGACAAAGGATTCGACATGGGCTAATATTGAGTGTTTAGATGATTTTTTTCAGATGTTGGGATAAAACACCTTAAACAACCTCAGATTAGAAGCATTCTAGAAACACA
>NW_011897280.1:0-3441 GCF_000151845.1 Pteropus vampyrus | reverse complement strand
TTCTTCGGTGTTTAAAGAAGTACCGGGGAATGAAATCTACTAACTTTATGGGAGTGATTTCATTTCTGAATAAAATATTTGAAACTCTTTGATGTCTGAAGCCAATTGTAGTTTATGCACCTGTGTGTAAAAATAAATTTGTTACTTTCGAATATAAAATTCTAAAGAATCCAATGTTTTCTCAAACATGTTAATAATTTTAATGTATAAATACAGATAGTGTCTATCTGTTTATTGACTTTTTTCATGTAATCACCCCTTAAAAGAGTAGGTAAGAACTTTTTTAAGGAAAAGATGAAGATGATTTGCTTTTGTAACAGTTAAACATTTCCTTTTCTCTGTTATCATTATTCATTCTTACTTCGCACTGGAATTATTTACTAGAAATATTACTTGAGCCATTTCCTAGAATTATTATAATTGATTAGGACTAGAATTTAATAAAACACAAATTGAATAAATGGCAGAGAAAAGCTACTATGGCTTATCAGCCAGCAACCTTGTTTGCATCAGAAATACAGGATGTAACTGAAGACATATGTGAGGAAATAACATTATTCTCAGAGGTATCGATTACAACTACTTGAGTACGAAGGCTCTGCACTCTCAAATCATTCCTGGTAAAGCAGTTTCATCCTTGTTATTAAATTTCTCATCATGAACACATTACTCAGGGCAAATCTTTCCTTTAAGCCAATGGAAAAATCCTTTAAATAAGAGTCTTAACACCTTTCTATAACATGAGACTCTCTTTTGGAAATTCCTTATATTTTAGATTTCTTTCATGTCATAGCTCTCGAATGCCAGCTCTCAGGCCTTACGGTTAATTAAAGTTCTGGATGTGATTTACTCCTCTTTTCTTTGACACACGTACTTATTCCCACACTTTGTAAAATGATGTTGGGTTGTGAATCTAGTTTCTCTTTCTGCCTTGTCTTTCGACATATAATTACTTTCTAAAATCCAATGAGACTGGATTGAAGTCAAGATTTTCTCTTCAATGAAGGGAAAATCTATGCAGAGCAGAAAGTCATTCCTTAATTTGGAATTTGGCCAGACTGCTGGGACTTGTGACACGGGTTGCATAAAGAATTGAGGGATATTTTTTCCCCTAATCATTAATAGTCATAGATGTCTTCTTTAACTTATAGAGTGCTCTCACAATATACTAGAGAATTAGCTTAGTGCTAACTTGAATGGGAAACTTCCAAAGATAAGGTTATACACATACATTCCCTAGCGGAGTGAAATTTCCTGACTGTTAAGTGCAATTTCCTGACTGTTAAGCTTATGAGTTAATTGCTCCAGATCATATGTTATAGGTGCGTGGAGGCAAGAGGGGAGTCTAGAAGAGTCTTCTTTGCCCCTTAAACATACATTTACTATTGTCTACAGGATTTAAACAATTCAGTTATGATCAAGACTTATGGTCATAAAAAATACTGTTGACCAGAAATTATATATTTTTGTAGAATTCAAGCAACATGTGTGTTATCATATACATATATACTTTCTATATCTCTTTGCTACTATAATTACCTGAAGATTAGAGCGATGCAATAATATAATCATAGTAATAATGGTTATAGCCACCATATACTGAACATTAGTTTTGTTGAGCACTATGATGTGTTCTGTATATATTATCTTCTTTATTCTGTGAAACAACCCAATAAAATAGATGTATATATCTGCATTTACAAGTGAAAAAAATTAAAACTTCTGCGAAATGATAAAACAACTTGCCTGATGTTGCACAGTTAGAAGTGAGTGATCTGGATTGATAAGTATGACTTATTTGACTCCAAAGTCCACACACACTTCACTGTGTCACTGTGGGCTTCTTCCCACTCTGCTGCCTAATCTTCTGTATCTCACCTTGCTAATGGGGACTAAGCATTGACTATGGAGATTTCTTTAGTACTAGGAGCTTGACATAATTTAGTTCAATCCTGTTTATAGAACACTTGACTGTCCATTTACTGACATATGGTATATACCTAATAATTGACTTGGACTGTCCATTTACTGACATATGGTATATACCTAATAATTGATCGATCAAACAATTAATTAATAGTGAAACGGAGTCAGAAATTTACTTAAGTATGACCTCCTTGATAGTAAAAGAGCCAAGACTAGAACTCCAAATCAGAACTTTTAGTCCAGGAACTCTATTTGTTTGGATGAGTTTAGGTTGTTACATGAGATTCTAAAGCATTGTCTTAAAAAAGGTAGACTTGTGGCTTTCTGCCATGTAAATATCTAGGCAGATTTTTTCCCAGAGCTTCCTGATGTTGATGACCAAGATCTTCTATCACCTAAGCTATTCCTTTTACTGGAAAAGTCTGGGGTGATGCACACATCATCTGCTGATTCAACATTGCAGACTGCAGGAGGCGGAAGGGAAGAGGAGGGCATGGGAACTGGCTTCTTAAGAGCGTGACTCAGAAATCCAACATCAGCATCATTCACATTTTGAAAGGCCAGAGCTCCATCACAAGGAAAATTTAAATACAGGAAAGCCTGAAAATTTTAGAACGTGAAAGGCATCTACTGGTCAAACAAAACAGAAGGAAGGGTAGGGGATATAAGAGCATACAATTGTCTCTACTAAAAAGGCACTTAATGTATCAAGCAATTACTTCGATGCATTTATCTTCTGATATCTGTACATTTAATAATTACTGCAGTTGTGGATTATGGCTAACATACAAAAAGAAGTCCTGATCTTTTATATTTTGGCCACTCACAACCAGTTGTCATCACTGCCTAATAGATTACGGAGTAGATAAGGGGAGGAAAGCATTAATTTCGAGAAAACAGATAAAATTTCATGTTCTAATAAAGAATACATTTACCATCAAGTTTATCTTAGCATAGATTAAATTATGGTATGGATTTCAAATAAAATTGTAATTATAATGAACAAGATGTATCTAGAATTAACAGTCATAAAATAACCAGTTCCTGGAAATTGTATATCTTCACTTATAAATATATAATATTGACAGTGATGAAAACTCTGAAAACAAGCAAAAAATGAAGAAGGATGAGATAAATTTTTAGAGAGTGTAGTCAGGCAGAGTTCTGGAAGAAGAGAGGGAGCTATGTGACTCTAATTCTGGAGGGTAAGTTTCCTGGCTGAGGACATGAGACCTATGGTGAGTTTCAGGTGGGAGCTCCTGGCAATAAGACCTGTGTGGCTGGACCTGTGTGAGGGGCCACGTGAAGTATGAGAGAAAGCCTGGTCCTAAAGCAACGCAGAGGGTTGTAGGCCGGGATCAGGGCCTCGGGGATTATTAAGAGCCTGGTGAAAAGCCATCAGAAGATTTTATGCTGGTAGATATATAATTTGACGTACATTGTCAGATAAAAGTAAAAATGAGTAAAATTTAAACATAGTGCTAAGCATCTTAGAAATCTGTTATTTTCATTTTA
>NW_011897279.1:3088-5341 GCF_000151845.1 Pteropus vampyrus | reverse complement strand
ACTATTCCTTTAAATTTAATGTCCCTCTTTTCTCTGGCTGCTTTAAACTTTTGTCTTTATCTTTGTTTTTTAGTGATTTTACTATACTGTGCCTAGATGTGCTATTCTTTGTATTTCCTCTACTCGGGGTTCACTTAGCTTCTTTCATCTATGAGTTGATACGTTTCACAAAATTTTGAAAATTCTGGTCACTGTCCCTTTAAATACTTCTTTTATCCCAATTCTTTCTTTCCTCTTCTTTTTGGATTCCAGTTGTATTTATATACACTGCTTTATTCCTCCTCACCCCCATCACTCTGCTGCTATATTGTTTTTTTTTTTTTTTTTTTTTATTTTTTTTTTTTCTTTTTTTTTTTTTGTTTTTTTTTTTTTTTTGGCCTTTTTTTGTTTTCCCCTTTTTTTTTTTTGTTTTTTCTTTTCCTTTTTAATTTACTTCTTCATTTCAGTATTCATTTTTTAGGTCCAAAATTTCAATTTGATTTTTCTTTAGAGTTTCTGTTTCTCTGATGAAATTCTCTTTTATTCATTGTGTTCATACTTCCCACCAATTTTAAAAAATGTAATTGTCACTTCAAAGTTCTTATCTGTTAATTTCATTATCTAGATCATCTATAGGTCTGCTTCTACTGACCATTTTTCTCTTGATTAGAGTTGTCATTCTTCTTTGCACTTATTATAATTTTGCCTGAAAAACTAGATGTTGTGTGTAAAAGAATGTTAGAAACTGAAACAGATAATATTTATTCCTAGAAAGATGATGTCCTTTCTTCTCTCAGTAGTAAAATAAGGATTTAATCACCATTGGTTTCAAATGCCTTGAGGATGGGGTTAGGCCTCTCCCTGGGATCTAAATAGTAAATGATTATAAGATGTCTCTGATTTCCTTTCCAGTTTCCGATTTTCATTCCGTGGGAGAGCTTGTGTTCTGCTTTTCAACCCAAGTCCACATGCTGCTGTGTACTTGATAAACATCTTCAGGGAGAGAATTGGCCATCTCTGCATGAGGGCTCAATCAGAATCCAGTCTATCATGCCAGCCCTTATGGTCATTATAAGTTAATCTGGTTTCCTCTTAATTCAGCAGAGTACCCCTATCTATTACAGATTGTTTCTCTGCCTGTCCATGACCCAGGAATACAAACAGCCACTCATCTCTATTCACTTATTAAAGGCTTGCCTCTCTCTAGAATTTAGTTCATTTAGCTTTGTTGGGTTTGCAAAATATGATTTCATGGTTTATTGATGTTTTCTCATTGTTATGGTGTGAGTGACTGTTTTTTTTATCACCTTCTCCACCTTAATTAAAATCCCAGATGATTGTTTTTTTAGTGTGAAATCATCTCATTTTTAAGGTAGTAAAAAATTCCAATATTTAAAAAAATGTTATTCAGGACAAAGGAAATTCTTCTTGTCTCTAGACTGCTTTTAGCCTATGGGCCGTATGTTTGTAGATCCCGGTTGACCTGAAATTATTTATTGATTAATACATCATTATTGATGGAATGACTGCGACTTATTGTAATATCTTACTTCCTGAAAAATGGTTTGAGGTTTCAGTTAAAATCTGCTTGTACTTAGGGAGTCTATCATGCTTATGTTATTCACTTCTTTCATGAGTGTTATGATGGGGAAAACATGTTAAGCATTTGCTTGATAAGGCCATTGGCTATTACAGTCAACAGCCCTCTAGCAACTTAAGTCCTTGGATTGTAGCCAGCCCTACCTTAAATGCAAACAGGATGGGATCTCTGGTGGAGAGAAGAAAAGGAACTGAGGATGGATGGGTGTGTGTGTATTGCTTGGGGAAACTAATGAGCTGAGTAGGGCTGACTAATAGTCCAAACTGCCAAGTCCAGTGTGGTATGTAATCCCAAAGACTTGGACAGAATGCATGGCTGCCCTTTCTCCAAGTGAGGGCCTGAGGCGTGGATCAGGAAGTCTTTGAGAAGGACCCAAAAGCAGAGAATAGCCCCAGTGGCAGGAGCTGATGGGAAATGAGCTATACCCAGTGTAACCATCACATTTCGTTCTAGCAGATCTCACCGGCTTTTAATGAAATCATGGCTTTTCATCTATCTCATTGTGAAAAGTTAATCTTATTCTTCTCAAATATAACGCTTAATGAGCCCTATGATGAAGCTCTTGACAGAACATATCATTCTCCGGGATTTGTAGTTCTGCCAAAAGGTTTTCTCTGGAACTTGTAGGTGATCATGGAAAAAATCAGGAATCAGTTCTTTTGAATATGAAGGGC
>NW_011897279.1:0-288 GCF_000151845.1 Pteropus vampyrus | reverse complement strand
TAGGTATATAATAGGATATTGTTAGCGATAGTCACCATGCTATACGTTAGATCCTAGAACTTACTCATTTTATCAGTGGAAGTTTATACCCTTTGACCAACGTCTCCCCATTTCCCTCACTCCTCCAGCTCCAGGCGACCATCAGCCTACTCTATGAGTTCAGCTTTTTTAGATTTCACATATATGTGAGATTGTGCATTATTTGTCTTTCTCTGTCTGACTTATTTTATGTAGCATAACACCCTCAAGATTCATCCATATTGTCACAAATGGCAGGAGTTTCTTCTT
>NW_011897278.1:2306-4816 GCF_000151845.1 Pteropus vampyrus | reverse complement strand
TGCAGTCGAGAGAGAAAAGCGATTTAGGTTTAAAAGCAAAAGCTTAAATTGAATTCTAGTTCCAATTAACTGAATGGAATGTTGGCGCGGGAAGAGAGAAGGAATCGGCATCTTTGGGGTCATCGTGGCTTGTGTTGTGGGGAAGATAAGAAAGCAATTCTAACGCCTCAAGGAGAAAACTGCATCTTAGTGAGAACTGAAAGACAGATGGAATTAAAAGGCAAAGATGACCCAGAAAGTGGCATTTGAGCAGAAGAGCGAGGATGATGGGGCGGTAAGACCACCAGGAAACAAAGACTGGTTCGTGTGCACCTGCGTGTGGGACGTACAAGCAGCATCGCGTGAGAGCGGGAACGGAAGGGCCTGGACTCTCAGCTAAGGAGTTTAAACACGGTTCGTAAGGAGAGTGTTTCTCAGATGGGAAGCCCAGACGTGTCCTTCGGGGATCGTGGGCAATGAGAAATTACACATCGCACACTTGAATTTTAATTTGTAAAAGACTCATAAGATTTAAATAGTCTCCCTATACCTGCCACTTTAACTCCGGGGTTCATGTTTGTGTTTGGAACCATGTTGGTGCCAGGCAAAAACCAGATGATATCACAACTTGTCATATAAATGGTCTTCACATTCATTCGTATAATCTGAGTTGCAGACAAGGTGAATTTTTACTATTTTGCTCAGTCCCATGCAAATACATTTGAAAACTTAGAATGTACAGTTTTCTAATAATATAACTTATTAAAACTGATTCCAGAAAAGATAGAAAAGCTAAGCACATCAAATTTCATAGAGGAAATGAGGAACTTGTCAGATGCGCCCCTCAAGAGGTCCAGGGGGCATTATAGGGGAAAGTCTACCAATTCCTTAGAGTATAATTCCAATTCTTTTTAAGCTGTTCCAGAACAGCTTAAAAGAAAAAAAAAAAATCTTCCAAGTTCTATAAAGCTACTATAATACCATAAAATCTACAAAGACCAGAAGCACACTCCCCCACACACAAAACACAGGCCAATATCACTTATATTTATGCAAAAATCCCAAATAAGAGCAAACAGAACAAGCAACATATCTAAAAAATAATACATCCTAACCATTTGGTATTTATTCTAGAAAGATCATAATTAAATAGTTAAATGGATTATTAATAGCAATCCATTAGAGAATGGAATAACATTATTCACCAAATTAACTGATCTAAGTAGGGAAAAAGATTATTTCCATAGATATTGAAGATATCTGACAAAATTCAGCTACCAATTTTTCATTAAAAAAAAAAAAGCACCGCTCAATAAAATATGAAGTTGAATACTTTAACCTGATAAAATATTTCTCTCTCAGCCCAAAAGTCAGCATCATGCTTAATGGGAACCACTAAAGGTCTTTTCACTAAAGTCGGGAATGTGACAAATGTGACAGTGATGTTATTGAAAACTGTTAATTCATGACCACAGAGCTCAAAGGAGCCCTCAGGGCTGCCCTACATTTCTCTAGTCCATTTCCCCTCCACCCTCCTACACATTTCTACACCTTCTACTCTTCTCAACAAACCTCGGACACCTCCTTTCCCATCCCACTCACAGTTGAAGATTCTGTTTCCTAATCTGCTGAGATGAAGGCGATCAGCCTTGCAGACTTGCTCCCCCACCAGGTACCCACTTAACCAGTGGGGCAGCCACGCACTGTGCCCTCCCATGGCAGACAAACATCCGTGCCCTCGCGTAAAGCCGAGCCCCACACTCGCGCCATAGACTCCATCGCATCTCGCCCCGCCCCCCGCCCAGGGACTTGGCTCCAACAATTCTCCGTCTCCTACGCCGTTGGCCCTTTCACCATTTGGTCATCCCATCACCAGATGCCACTGCTTCTTCTATTTTGAAACAACAAAATCTTGACTCCGCTTTGGCTACTAGCAACTGTCTCATTTCTCCGCTCCCATTGCAGCAAAACTCCTTAAAAATAGTTCTATTACCCACATCGTTCCACCAAAACTATTAAGATGACCAATGACCTCCGCAGTGCCAAACCCAGTGGTCTTTCTCAGACTGCCCTTCCTTGACCCATCAGCAGTGTGTGATGCATCTGATCACCCCCCCGCCCCCTCCTCGATTCATTTTCTTCACTTGGCTTCCAAGACACCGCACTCCTGACGTCCTATGGACTCAGCAACTACACCTTCCCATTCTGTCACCAGCTCCTCTTCCAGAGCTCTCATTGTCACTGTGGTTCACTCCGTGGTCCGCTTTTCTTCACCTCTCTAATCCAGTCTCCTGGCTCTAAATAGCCTCTAATATGTTGAAGACACCCACATCCTCTCTAGTAAAGGTTTCTCTCAGTTTCGAACGTGTATGTCTAACTGCCTTCCTCATGTTTCTCCTTGGATGTGTAAGTGATCTCAAACCATCCCATTCGATACCGCAATCACAATCTTTCCCCTCGAACCCTGCCCGACCTGCAGGGTCTGGCTCCTCGGTTCATGGCCTCTCTGCCCCTCGAGTTGTCCAGGCCAA
>NW_011897278.1:0-2256 GCF_000151845.1 Pteropus vampyrus | reverse complement strand
CCATTTGGTCATCCCATCACCAGATGCCACTGCTTCTTCTATTTTGAAACAACAAAATCTTGACTCCGCTTTGGCTACTAGCAACTGTCTCATTTCTCCGCTCCCATTGCAGCAAAACTCCTTAAAAATAGTTCTATTACCCACATCGTTCCACCAAAACTATTAAGATGACCAATGACCTCCGCAGTGCCAAACCCAGTGGTCTTTCTCAGACTGCCCTTCCTTGACCCATCAGCAGTGTGTGATGCATCTGATCACCCCCCCGCCCCCTCCTCGATTCATTTTCTTCACTTGGCTTCCAAGACACCGCACTCCTGACGTCCTATGGACTCAGCAACTACACCTTCCCATTCTGTCGCCAGCTCCTCTTCCAGAGCTCTCATTGTCACTGTGGTTCACTCCGTGGTCCGCTTTTCTTCACCTCTCTAATCCAGTCTCCTGGCTCTAAATAGCCTCTAATATGTTGAAGACACCCACATCCTCTCTAGTAAAGATTTCTCTCAGTTTCGAACGTGTATGTCTAACTGCCTTCCTCATGTTTCTCCTTGGATGTGTAAGTGATCTCAAACCATCCCATTCGATACCGCAATCACAATCTTTCCCCTCGAACCCTGCCCGACCTGCAGGGTCTGGCTCCTCGGTTCATGGCCTCTCTGCCCCTCGAGTTGTCCAGGCCAAAAGACTTGCCGTCATCCTCAACGCCACACTTCCTCTCACTTGCCAAAGCTAACCCACTGGGAAATCTTCCACCTTCGAAAAAGGAGTGAGGACATGACAGCACGAACCAAGACAAGGAGCATGGCGTATGTGAAAGTCACAAAGGGACAGCTGTACCTGGAATCGAAGACCCTATATGGAAATAATAGTAGATAAGGTTCTACTATCAGTAGATAAGGGGAAGAGACCGAGTTCGCGTCATGTGGGTACCAAAGCCAGGCAGAAACGGGCTTTAGTGTGCTGCTCCCTGAATCATGGGAAGTCTCCCGCGTTTCCCACCCATCCATGTGCCACCCCCGACACACAGACACACACAGACACAGCTAAAGAAAACCAGTCTGACTGGTGTTAAGTCCCAGAGTTTGAAAGAAAGAGGCAGTGAACCTTAAGAGTAACAATCTAAATCTTTAATTACCACTTTGGACCTTTCAAATTCCAAATCAACATTTACAAACTTATTGCCATGTCATAGTTTTTACTTATAGTACTTTTTTCTCTTCTGGGACCTTGTAAAGGCCCCTCCAGCACAATGTTTCTCTTACACGCTCCGTCATTCGTGGACCTTCTCAGTCTCTTGATGTGTGTGTAGTTTTCCATGCTTGATTTGATCACATATTGCACTTTATATTTCTTTGGGCCAATTCCTTGTGGATGTCATCTTCTTTCCTGTGTGCTGCTTACTGTACACTGACGATATCCATCTGACCTCAGACCTCATCAGAAGGTCAAAAGCTTCTTTACACAGAAAAACACCTCACTCCCGCCCTACACCAAGTGGCTATAACCAGTCCCCACAACTATTTCTAATGCAAGAATTGTGCATCCTAAAGATATTTTATAATCCTTATTCGGGTAAACTTATTAATTTATATAATGTCAAATGTCAGAATTTAAAAAAAAATCTCTCGGGGAGGTTATGAACAGGATACTTAACTACTATTCTCAAATATTAAATTTAAATCTATCACTTGAAATATGGTTCTAGAAAATGTTGACAACAGATTCAATGAAAATTCAACTCATTAAAAATGTAGAGATAGTACAACATAAACAAAGAGGACTTTTCAAGGCATCTACTGAGGCAGTAATACCATAATGGTTAAGAATCCAAACTTTGATAACAAAAAGACTGGGTTACGAACCGAATGCGATTTTGGGCAAGTGACTAAGTTTGTTTCTAAAACTGTAGAATGAGAGGTAGATGTTACTATAAGGGCAACGATGAGGGGCCCTTGTGATGGAATTGTTCTGTATCTTGACTCGATGTCAATATCCAGGTTATATTTTACTATGGTTTTTTTCAATGTTATCATTGAGAACTGAATGAGGGGTATATAAGAACTCTATTTTTCTTACAACTACATATGAATCTATAAGTTATCTCCAAAAAATAGTTTAAAGAAGTTATTTGTAAAGTTTGACTTAAATTTTATATTTCAAAACAATCCCGGGCAATATCTTCTCTAATTTTCTATGATGAATGAAATAAAGTGAAAGACTCCAAATTGCTTTAAATTTTGCAAAGACATAACCAGAAGG
>NW_011897277.1:4564-6436 GCF_000151845.1 Pteropus vampyrus | reverse complement strand
CCTCTGCTAGCAAATCCCCTTGGGTTTTTACACTTGACACCTAAAATTCAGCAAGGGTCCCAGCATCAGTGTCGTATACTGTGAAGGAGGCTTAGTGGGTAATTGATTAGAATTAGGGTGAGCTCTCCCAGCTTAAGAAGCAGAGGTCTGAGAATATTCCAGACCCTCCCTAGCCAGCAGTACTCATCCCTTCGCCCCAGTATTTTTACCGCTTTCTGGCACACTGCGTGTCCCTTGTCTCTGGATGGCTTCATCCCAGGTACACCTGCATGCCCCTGTGTCTCAGGATGCTGACTCTCTCCTTTTCTTAGAGTTAGGTAATAGGGATTCATTCATTCAAAGGAGAAACCAAATTTCCTTTTCTTCTTTGAAGAAATCAACCTAATTTTAACTTTAGGTCACCCTCCCACTGGAGTGGTAGAAAATTCCATCTCAGATTTCTAAAAAAAAATGTTTTTATTGAGATAAAATGTACATAATATAAAATTCACCATTTTAACCATTTTATAGTTTACAGTTCAGTGTCCTTTAGGACGTTCACGATGTTGTGTGACCATTGCCACTTTCCAATTCCAGAATATTTTCACCTAAAAAGAAACCCGGTACCCATCGCGCAGTCATTCCTCACTTTCTTCTCCTCCAGCCCCTGGCAACCACAGATCTACTTGCTGTCTCTATAGATTTGTCTTTTCCAGGCATTTCGTAGAGATGGAATCACATCCTATGTGGTCTTTTGCAACAGGCTTTTATCACTTAGCATGTTTTTTGAGGGTCATCCACGTCTCAGTCCTTCATTCTTTTTCACCTCAGTCCGTGTTGAAGGGTCTTATCCTTCCTAGGTCATATGTGAATCCCCAAGGCTTATGAGGAAAGTCATGGCTGACACCTGTTATTGAGTCATCACGTCCCTCACTGCCCAGCACAAGATGTCACGAGCCCTTAGGAAAAATGGTCACTGGAAGAAATCCCTGAAGATAAAACCTCCTAATTAGGCGAGGCCCCGCTTTGCTGGCCTGTCTCACCCCTCTGGAAACTTCCTCACTGCTTATTAGGTGAGGGTAGGGTGTGGGTTGTTATGGTGACAAGCAGATGCTGAGCCGAGGGAATGTCATAAAAGGTATGTCCATATGGATGACGGCTTACCCCTCATATGGGTTATAGGTTTCTTGCCTTATTCCTTTGGTGCAAGAGGTCACACTGCCTTTCCTCCCATACCGGCACACGCCCGAAGTCAAAGAAATCACCTGAGATTTCCAAAAAGCCTGCGCATGACTGTGGGGTGCCAGGAAGTCTTAGCTCTTAGCAGAAAGAGGGCTAGAACAGACCGTTTATAATAACAATGATAAATAATTCACTTTATCTCTCTAAGTTAATAAAGTGGAAAAATTATGAAATGAAGACAACAAGAAGAAAACCTAAGTACTGGGAGTAGAATATATTTTATTAGGTGGTTGTATTCTGGCATAGTCTCCTTCACAGAGCTTGATCTTGGCTGTCAATCAAATTCTCATTGCCAAGTCCATGCGAGTATCATCGTATCATTGAACTACTCTGCTTGGAGCCACGGGGGTTTCAAGGTCCTTCTTCCCTGGTTTCAAGAAGGAATCGACCTTTCTGTGGAGCTGCAGGGAGCTGGGGAGCATCCTTCTATTAAAGAAATACATTTCCACTGGGGCAAAACCACCCCTCTGTCAAGTTTACCTGTGTTTCTCTCTGGACTGCAGTTCATCTTGCTGGGATAAGTCTCCCCAGCAGGTAAGGACCACTCCTCTGTCCCCTTCATTTTTCCCCCGGTTCCTGATGGTGTGATTCATCCTCTGCTGGTTCCTATCAGCCCCTTCTTAGGCCAGGTGAGGATTCAGAATCTTTCTC
>NW_011897277.1:0-304 GCF_000151845.1 Pteropus vampyrus | reverse complement strand
AGCCTTTCCACATCCTTGGTTTTCCCAGGTTTGGGCTGGAGAAACGTCGGGGCGAAGGTTTCTCCGAAGCCCAGCTCCATCCCTCTTTCTTCCTCCGGCATAACCCACAGGTGACACCGATGGCCTCGCGGTGCCTCCGCCCTGAGGTCCTGGGCAGACGCTAAGGCACCTGAGTCCGGCACATTCTCAGGACAGAGTGAACTGGCATCGAGCGTGAGGTCTAATCGGGCCGCAGAAAATCTGCTCATAACAGCAGAGTCTTGCGCCTGAAGTACACTCCTCCAGCCCCAAACCCGTGGATTTT
>NW_011897276.1:5261-7412 GCF_000151845.1 Pteropus vampyrus | reverse complement strand
AAGCCTTGGCACATAATTCATATTCTGGCCCCGCCATGCACCTCACTTTCTAAACTACTCCTGAACCCTCAGATCCTGACCAGTCAGAGTTACATAAGGGGGTCTCACCTCAGTGCTCAGACTGTCTGCAGCCTTCACCCTTTGCTTCTCTCCCCGTGGCCAAAATTTGGATCTTCCTTGGCTGGCAGCTCACTGACCTAAGGAGCATACATCAGCCATGAATAATCATCGTCGTAACTAAATTTTTATTGCGCACTCACTGGATGCCAGAAACCATACTACACATTTCTCCTCTATGTATTATCTCACTGAATTTTAAGGCCTGTTCCATGAGGTACTAACATCAGTCCAGTTTTACGAGAGGGAAAACTGAAATGTAGATGAACTACCCAGGATCACATAGGCAGAGGATGAGCTGGGAGATCTGAATCCAGTCTGAATGGCTCCCAAGTCTGAACTCTCAATTATTCTCTCATGGTTGTTGGTTTTTATTACTTACGGATATTTTCTCATCTTGTATAACATACATTTCTGTGCATCTGTGGAGATGAACTTGATATGCTACTTCTGGGGAGGGCTAGGGAATAAAAATCTGAAACATTTTTTACTTGCTTCTTTAAACTTTACCGTATATATTTTTATGAGAGTGTAACTTTTTATTATCAGAAAACAAACACTAGTTTGAAAAAAGTACTCAGTTGTCTCTGGCAGGGGCAGTGTGGAGTAGTGGTTACCATCATATACATTTAGGAGCTCTGCCAATCTGAGTTTAAATCCTAGCACTGCCACTTCCTAGCTATGTGACTTTGGGTAATTCATTTAGCACCTTTGTGCCTGTTTCCTCGCCTATGGAATAGAGGCTAATAATAGCATCTATGTGTTCATTGACATGACTGTTGCTGGACCCTGGAGCTAGATCGAAGTGGGAACAGAGATTGCTTCCCATAAATCCCCTCAGAGACTGTGTGACTGACCCTCCCCTATGTCCCAGACATGATGGTTCCTGGAACAGACCCTTGTCCTGCCCCGGGCAAGTATGTAATGGTTCTCCCCTTATCTGTGGCAGGTCATGCTCCAGGACCCCTAACCATCCCACCCTGTCTTATATAACCCTTTAGCGCCTACCACATAGCACAGAGGATATCCACATCACTTCCTTGCCGCCTGAGACGTACATCATATGTAAGTTTCCTTACCAGACTCTCGATGTGATGCTGGAGTTGTCAGCCTCTTTCTCTGGTCTCTTGGCCCAGGGGAAATTTTTTCAACAAAAGGAAAGTCATGATTTCCACTTGGATAGATTGAGATGGAGCTTTGAGATGTCATATGGAAATGCCAAAGGAGAGAAATATGGGAATCCTCAGTGTGTAACTATGGCAACCGTGGGGGTGTGTGTGCACGTGGGCTTGCCCAGAGAGAAGGTCAGAGTAAGATGAGAAAAGGGCCAAGGACTATGCCTTGAGGAACCCCAACATTTAACAGCCACACCTTTGCAGGAGGTCGAGGCTGCCAAGGAGACAGAGAAGGGCAACCAGAGAGGTAGGGGAAATGAGGATTATGAATTGTTGGAGAAGCCAAGAAAAGAAGTGGTGGGAGGAGGAGGGAGCGGTCCACCAAATCTCATCATACTGCTCAGAGGTCAAGTCAGAAGAAGACAAAAGGATTCATCAAGATTGGTTGGCCTTCAGGAAAGTCATTTAAGTTCTATTTGGGTTTAACCCCACACTCACTCCCTTATTAGACAGCACTAATTGATTAGGTCTGTGACACTGGAACTGGCAAAGGAGTTAGCGCTATTTCCAAAGAATGACACCGAATGGCCAGAAAGCCCCATGAAAAGGTGCTCAGCCTCATTAGTCATCAGGAAAATGTAAATCCAAACCACAATTGGATTCCATTTCACACCCACCAGATTGGCTAAAAATAAAAAGCCTAAACAATCCCAGAATTTGGCAAGGATGTTGAGCAAATAAATGGAACTCTCATCATGCATTGTGGTAGGAGTGTAAGTTGGTACAACCATCTTAGATACGGTTTGACATTGAGTCATGTGGCTGAAGATGTGCATAATATGTTGGGCCAGGTTTCCTGGGAAACAAACTCCAAGGAGGTTTGCATACAGGAGATTTTTGGGGGATTGCTCTCAGGAAC
>NW_011897276.1:0-666 GCF_000151845.1 Pteropus vampyrus | reverse complement strand
TTGAATGGTCTTGCTCCAGAAATTTAGGGGGTCTAGATTGTGATTATCTCATTGGGGCTTGCCATAAAAACATGGTGTCTTATCCCACTACAGATACCCCTAATACCATTGGGTCTTCCAAATCATACGGCCCAAGAAGTAGAGCTGCTTGCAATACAGCCTGGATCTACTGCAGAGCTCTTTTCTGCCCAGAACCTGCTTGAAGTTGGCAACTTTCTATGTCACTCAGAAAATATATTGGATCAGTATTCCCAAGAATAAAATATATGTTGACTCCAGACTGTAGAGGTCTACTAGGGGTTGTGCTTCCTTCTCAATGCTGAGATGTATTGAGTATTTATACGTCCTTTTCTTTGCAGGGGTTGTCCCAGTATGTCCCAGGTCACTGAAACCCCCAAAACTACACTGAGGTGGTGAGCCCCTGAAAGTAGGCTTAATTGATCATCCTCTGGAGTCCTTGAATTCTTGTAGGGTTTTATCTCCTACTCTCCAGAACCATGTCTTATTCAGCCAGTTCCACTGCTATTATTTCACTAACATAGTGGACCAATCTGATGTTTTGCAGAACATTAAAATATTTTGGTCCCTTCAGACTGTATTATGACAGAGGGCAGGAGAGTTAACTTAGCCTTGAGGTGGATCATACATGTGTATTGTTGTCTGTCC
>NW_011897275.1:3868-6579 GCF_000151845.1 Pteropus vampyrus | reverse complement strand
TGATATTTTCCTTTTTGTTGGGTTTCTTTCACTGCTGTTTTGCAGAACCAAAACCTTAAATAATGTTTTAAAAATTTGTTCAGGACTAAATATTCTGTCCTTGTATATGGGCCTCATATATGAATATAGTTTCCAGATTCACTCACCTGGCTTCATTAGTTTCTGGAATTTAGAAGTCTGATGTCAATGTGAAATTTTTGTCTTTCTGTGTATCTGGATTTCTCCTCTAGAAGATCTTGGAATATCTCTTTACACTTGAAGGTCAGAAATTTCAGAATAATATATCTAATTGTGGAGTTTTCTTCATGTATTCATTGATGCTTTTCTTCATTTGTTCTACAACAGAATTCAGTGTCTATTATATCAATCAGACTTACTACATATTTTTTACTTGCTTTGGCAATCATATTTTTAATTAGCAAGAATTGCTTTTTCTGGTCCTATACTTGCATCTTATTCATTGCACCCTGGTCTTGTATTATGGACGGATATTATATTCTCCTAACTACCTCTAAGACTATTCATTGTAAGTAGTAATATGTTCTCTTAGCATCCATTTCCTAAGATATCCTTGTGATTTTCTAATGGTTCCTCTCAGATTACTTAAATAGATAAATGTATTTACACATGGTTACATAAAGTTAATTTTAACCAACAGTAACTGGTACCTACTCTGTGGCAATTTTCAAGTTTATATATTATTATGATATACCTTAAGTTAAATTTTATTCATTTTTCTTTTGTTCTTATAAAGTCATACCTAAGACTAAGGGGCTTGCTCCACTATAACATATGTAAGTCAAGAAATCTGAAAAAATGGAACATAATATCATATGGCAATAAGATATTTTAATTTAAACTGGCATGTATATAAAAATCAAGACATTTTTCCCAACTATTTCCTTGTTAATTATTATATCATTTAAATTATATGTGAAGTTAACACCAGGAGCCAGATTTCATAGTAATCCAAAAGTGCATTCCTCAGCCCTTCATGATTTTAAACAGCCCATTCATTATAGGCAAGACTAGATTTATAAGAACTGAGAGAATCCTTTTCTTTCTCCACATTCTTTCCTTGCACCATAAAATAGGAATTTTTGCCAATATTTTTATCTTGTTAGGGAAGTACTGGAGAGGAAACTTCCACTATTTTCTCCATCCTTTTTACTCTCTCCTCCCCACGGGAAGAAGAGTGACTTTTCTTACTGATACACTAAGGCAAAAGTTACAACATAGGTGACCTGCATTCTTTGTACCAGCTTTCTTTCTCTCTCTCACTCAGGGTATTATATTTTAATTCTCATCTTGTTGTTTACAGTTGTTCTCAGTTTTGTTAGAGATCAGAAAGAAGGAGCAGGGGTAAATATAAGCGTCTTGCCAATCTCTAATAATCAGTAAGAAAAAAAAAAACATTTTAATAATCAGCATTGGACAAAGATCTTTTGCAAACTTACAAAGAAAAAAAAAAGACTTCCTTATACAACTAAGAATGTGTTCAAACTAAAAAGTTTGTGTAACTTAAATAAAAGCAGGCAAACATCTCTACTCAATTTTTTAAGTTTCAGAATATATTGATAAAATTACAGTTCTTTATGTTTCAAAGAGTCATTGAGTGGCAGAACTATTTCTTATTTGAATTAGTACAAGCAAATATGATTACCTCTTTGCAGATTTGTTATAGGCAAACATTACTTAGTTTAGAAGTATAATTATATTTTCTTTTTTGCGGAATCAAAGGTGCTGCATATAGCACTTTGAGGGTTAAAACTCTAATGCTCATTTTGCTGTGCAAGCTGAAAGAGCCTTTATAGACCCTCTGCCCATAGGCCAGTATTTGGTAGAAATCTCGTGCTTTAGGGAGTTTTAAATGTCTCCAGTAACTTTCTGCAATTATCCCTTGTTGAATTAGCAGAATCAATAGGGCACCCAAAAAGTTCCCTGTGAATTTTTGCTTGTTACCAAGGGTTTTTGTTTTTGTTTTTGTTTTTGTTTTTGTTTTTGTTTTTGTTTTTGTTTCTTAAACCTTCTAGGGTTGTTAACCCTGCAATTTTAAAGCTAAAATGGCTATTGTATATAATGCAATGTTGTACAAAGCTTTCAAGTCTGATAACTAACTTTCTGCAATGTCCTGTGTTTTGTTAACCAGACCACTGGGGCTCGCCCACATCCTCCCTATAGTTGGTATACTTTTCCTGTAGACCTACAGGCGACCATTTAAGGCATCCTTAAATGTTTCAGTTACATAGAAGACCCACTTTAACTCTGAGATTGCAGGTCTATCAGCCTTTCCAAGAGCTGACATATCTAGTGTCCAATCAGGAAGCCGCGGGAAATAGTTGTGGGTCTGCTAATTCAGCAACAAACAACTGTATAAAACTGGAAGATATTCTCTTTAAATGCTGGTCAACTCCCTCCATTGCCTTGAATTATACCTTTCCACTTACCTAGACATTCTTAATTTAGTGCTGTATGTTAGTTTTCTAAGCATTAATTTGTGATTTAGTAAATATCATGGACCAAAAAAGAATCTTAGAATTTACACATTTACAAAAAGATTCTGCTGCTTTGTCAGAAAAATTCTGAAGCTTCATTTTAAATGCCCATCCTATTGATTCTGTAGTTTTTTATGACTTGCTCAAGAAGTATAAAAATCTCTGATAATTGTAAAGTATTAAGTTAGTTCTGAAGCACAGAATGATGGGAGAATG
>NW_011897275.1:0-2228 GCF_000151845.1 Pteropus vampyrus | reverse complement strand
CCAATATCTTTTCAGAAAATTCTTTCTTACTTCTCTCATTTGAATTTTAATATATACTATATAAAGGTTTCTGTGTTAACTCTTAGAGCTCATCATTTTAGTTAATATATTAATATTCTCTATCAATTCCTTCCATAAATCTCCAAATTCCTCTTGCCAAATTCATGAGAAATCACTATATTATATATAGAACAGTACAACTTTGCTGTTCTAAATAATGTATCCATGATTATAAAAATTATTGCTGCATTAAGTACAGAGAAAATAAGGCAGATCCATTTCCTAGGGCCAGTTTATATATTGGTAGAGTTAATTCTCCACAAATATTTTTCAGTCCTATGAAGTTTTAGAAATTTGGTAAATTATGTTTTCTTTCTGAGTTCAATAAGCATGTATAAAACAACTTTTAGTAACTATTTTCTATTTTCCAGATTATTACTTTAAAACATTTTTTAAAAATACAAAAAAAATTATTTTGAATTCCATTATCTAGTCCATCACAGATATTAAGCTTTACATAAAATTCTTTGTTCAATCACAAAACATTCCCACTCTGATGTAATGCTTTGCAATTTATATAAGTAACCCAAGTTCATTTTACTAATAGCTATTCAGTTGATTTTGGAAAGAAATTAGAATTTAGCTTAATTGAAATAATATTTTTCCTATTCGATAGTAAACAAAAGTCTAAATATTTGTACTGGCAGGATATATCCACATCGATTTCCATTTTTTATAATTAAACTATACAAAGACGATAGCAAATCTAAACTATAGAACTTTCTGCTATAAAAGGAATGGGGGCTGCATTCTCATACACCTGCCAATTAAGATTCCAACTTATGGAGAAAAGAATCATGCATGCATGCGTGTACACACAAACCATTAATTTATAGTATATGTAATCTGTTTAGAAAGAAGCAAATCTATAAATACAAAAATGAAAATGGTTTGGGATGTGAGAATATTGTATTTTTTTCTCTGTTACCTTTTTTCTATGGAACTCATATTGTAAACAATTTTATAAAAAGATATGCCAAGAAGATGACAAGAATAAGAGTTCTCTCCTGCATAAGATTATTTAACCTAAGCCATCTCAACTGTAAAAACTATGGATGCAACTTTGAGAAAACATTTTGAATGTGACAGCAAAATTACTTTGCAATGTTTATACATTTTTCATAATGTTGTTCCCAGTAGAACTGATTTCTATATTTCTTACAGCGATGGTATGAAGAAATGGCCTTTTAAAAGGATCAGGATTTGCTGACGCTGCTGTTGGAATGCCTTGTTAGCTAAGAGACAATGCTGTGGTTAAACGCAGCATAGTAATAACTTTGAGGAATTAGAAGGTATCAAGAAAGGGAGTTGTATCACCATATGTATTCACATTTGTATGAGAAAAGGAGAAAAAGAGAGAAAGAGGAAAACCCTGAGGTAGACAGAAATGAAATGAGACAGCCAGAGCAGAGGATTCAAACAATGTGCCACTGAGTTCGATAAATCTATAGTTATTTTTTACATCCTGCAAGGTCATAGATGACGCTGACATTGGTCTCCTAGCAACCCACTCTACTAACCTACTTTTGTCCCAATCACTGGAGAATGGGTTTGGTGCTTTGAGCTGTGCTTCAACATGAAGAAGAAAGAATCAAAGTGATGCTGGGTAACTACTGATGAGAGAAATAAAAAATGTGTGTGCACACACACAGACACATACCACTTTTGGTCTCTTTCCTATCTATGTCTACAAAGCTCAGAGTGGTCTTTCCACAAATTTCCAGAAATGAAAATCAACTTCCAATATTCACAGAATCATTGCGTTTTTTAAAACCCAAATACTAATTTTGATGTAGCACACATAATAACTTTAAGGCATTAATATGTGAGACATATAAAGTAAAATACATTTCAGTATAACTAGAATAAGGATATAATTGTAAATATGAACAAAGCAAAAATAAACTAAATTATTATATAGATTCTATGATTTTTAAGTTTTATATAGTAAAAGCAATTTTTTACAAACATAATTGTAAATTGTCAATTTATCACATTTGTCTTTCAAGTTCAGAGGCAATACTTTCAGAATTGGTTTCTTTGACTCTAAATTTTACAGGCTATATTTTCTCCTGAGTTATATTTTTTTCTTCCTTTTTTAATCTATATTTTTATATAATTCTTTGGTTCTATGATTCCAAGTTTTCACATCACTTTCCTATCTCTAC
>NW_011897274.1:3621-5652 GCF_000151845.1 Pteropus vampyrus | reverse complement strand
TTTTATCAATCAAATAGCCCTACTGCCGACCCCTCCTATTTACCTCTCTTCTCTTTAACCAAAGAACTAATCGTGTTATATAATTTAGTTACAACAGAAGTTTCCTATGGTCTAAGAGTGTTTTATAGTTGTCTTAATATAATTTGTTATCTCTCTGATACCCTTAAGGAGTCCCTTTCTCTACTTACTTCTGGATTTATGATTATGTTTCAGATATTTGAAATTATTGGAAACTTACTCTCTTCAACAAGTGGGAATTTCTTCCATCAGACTTTTAAATAGGAAAATTGTTAATCAAATAATGCTTATGGACATGTGATCTGTAAAGCAGCCTTGAAGATATTACAAACAGCTCACTGTCAGAAAATTTGTAAATCAGAGCATTTTCTGTCCTGGTTGATATGGTGTTTCTTTATTCAATTGAAAACTAATTTTTTAATAGGTTAATTAAGCATCAAGTGACCAAAAGAAAAATACATTGCCTTCAAGTTGGTATTAAAATCTTGCTTATCAATCATTTCAATTTGAAGTGGTATGAAATGTGCTCAGTTATAGAACCTTAACTTAAGTTTTCAGTCAAATCTTATCTATTTGCAACAGTGGAGGCACAAGTATTGATTGAAAAGTATTTGCTGAACTGTTGTTTAAAAGGATGAGCATGGCCTGACTCAATGATGCCTATTTGATTTCTTCTCATCTATTTTGAAACCTGTATTCCTGTCATTTATCTGTGTGTATATAATTATATACATCTCTCTCTCTGTGGATCTATGTAGGCAGATGCATAAGGAAATGCAGAGCTCTGTAAATTGGCATTCACAGAGTCTCAATGATAAGGGAAATGGAAGCTTATTATTGCCAGCATGTGTTCAGGTAGCAACTGTGGGCTAACAAGGTTGTTCATCCAATATTTACACTTCAGTGGGAACATGCAGTTGTAACTGATTTATTGAACTAGCTGTACCCAGTAAGGGGCACGCACCTCTATTCTTTCAAACCACCATCTTTTCTTCATGCCCCAGGCTAAAATCCTTCACAGGTCCCATGGCTTTTGCATTTACTACAGGTACTAAGAAGTGAGATTTTTTTGTTTTGTTTTGTTTTGTTTTTCTAGGCGATAAAAAGTCCATTCCAGACTAATATCAAATCCTCAATCTCTTACTGAATTGAAAGTTCCTGTCCTCACCTGCTTAGGCCTGACTTGGCATCTTCATCCTCTGCCCATTCAGTGGGCTGCCTCTGCTTTGGGGAGTTGGGTGAGGAAGAGAGAGAAAGGGCATGGTGCCAGTGCCTTCTGAGAGAGCTAGAGATCCAAATGCAGATTCTTTTACTTTTGAGGTGCTTTTATGGGTTCTTCTAATAGCCCCCACTGGAGTCTTCCAATTTCCTGGCAAAATGAGGCCCCCTCCCATTGGCCCCGACACCTAACTCCTTCTCAGTGCCTTGCTCCCATTGCTTCTCTCCTGGTCACTTCTCCCAGCCACGTGTCCACTTGAGTAGAGTCACTCTTGGGAAAACACAAGGTCGACTCCCTCTCTCTCTCTCTCTGCCATCACCACTGTGACTCCTCACTCTGAAGGCTCTAGGTCTACTGAGCATTTAAACATTTTCAGCTGTGAACTTGTACCAATCTCTGCACTCTCCATACTCTGGGGAATGGCTATCTCATCACATACCTATGCATTTCTCTCCCTGGTCATTGCATTCAATGCCCATGGACTTGAATGAGCATTATTTATTTATTCAGGATGCACACAGATAACACGGAGATGTTTCTATGTAAGAGCACCATGCTTGTGATGTCACCAGTGGGAGAGAACAAAGCAGCTAAGCAGCTACTTAATGAGACGTGCCTCCTCTCAGATCTACACTTCCCAACACGGGGGCTTTATAAATCCTTTTTTATTTTGCTTTTGCTTTGTGAAACAAGTGCATGAATATACCATTTGAAGCACGTTGTTAGTATAGCCTGCTAGAAGCTGTCTGGCATGTGGGTGCTTTCTTCCCTTTCAGATCTTTTTTTGGGGGTGG
>NW_011897274.1:0-356 GCF_000151845.1 Pteropus vampyrus | reverse complement strand
CCTTGATAGTTATATCTTATGTTGCCCAGGGCAACCGTAAACTTTGTGCTCTGGACATTACCTTCTCTACTTGATTATGCCTAAGGAAGCAGCATCTTCTCAAAGAGTGTTTCTTTTTTATCCTCGTATCATTTTGTAGCCAAGGTTGACATTACCACTAATACATATTGTCACAATGAATTCTCTGATATGATGCACCAAGGACACATCTGTGTGGTATCACTCTAGAGAAAACATCTTAATTTTATCACGAGGAAACATCAGACAAAGAAAAATTAAGGAATAATCTACAAAATAACTGATTACTACTCTTCAAAGTTCTCAAGGTCATGAAAGACAAGGAAAGTTGAGGAACT
>NW_011897273.1:3538-5720 GCF_000151845.1 Pteropus vampyrus | reverse complement strand
TGAAAGGGCTCTGGAGGATCCAGTACAATAAATGGGAAATACCCACTTCGGTAACATCAGGATAAAAAGAAGATATGAAATCTTTTGAGAAAGAAGATCAGATACAAAGAGTCAAGAATGGCATTAGATTTTTCAAAAGATAAATGTAGGCTAAAAGACTACAGAGTCATGTCTTCAAAATCTGAGAAGGACTTTCAATCTAAAATTCAATATCCAGACCAATCTTGAGCGAGTGTAAGCATAGAATAAAAATGCTTAAGACATTCAGGAGTGCAAAAGTAATGATCTCTCATGTCCCTTTTCTTAGGAGGCTATTGAAGGATATGCTCCACACAAACAAGGAGTGAACCAGAAAGAAGAAATAACACCTGGAACGTAGGTGCTGCAACAGAGTAAGAGGGAAAGGGAAGTCTCATGACCAGAGGTGCGCAACTGACCAAGAGACCAATCAATCCATGCTTGGAGCATGAGGATGAAGGGCTTGCAGTGAAATGTATCCGAGGGAGGAAAATAGAATTCATAGATTACTTGTTTTATCACATTAAGAGGAATTTTTTAAGTTGGTCTGAGAGTTTACAAATGAACTGATGATAGGCACATAAGACAATCTGCTTGAAAAAAAAATTAAAATGTGTCAAAAATCATGATAAAGAAGTGGCTCAATTGTGAATAAAACTTAGGCAATCATAAAAGTGACAAATGATTTTATCCCAAATTGTTACACAACAATATAAGAAGAGTAAGAGTGTGTGTGTGTGTGTATGTGTGTGTCTGTGTGTGTGTGTGTAAATATAAAATTGTTCTATAATAGAAAGTAAATAAAAGTATGAGATTAGAGCTTTAAAATATGGAGATTATAAACAAAAGAAATTATCGAACCTCTGAAATTGATCATTTCTGGGTGGCATAAATCAGGTATGAGAAAGGGGATCGCTCATTTTAAGTTTTGTAGTATAGGATTTTTAAAATATCATGTACTTGTGTTACTTCAATATTTAAAAAATAAAAATACTTAAGTAGTTAAGGAAGCTTGAACTACTGGGCTGTTCTGGTTAATTAAAAATTATAGTGAATAAGTAGCTGCGTTATTAGTCATTGATGAATTACAGATGTTAAAGAATTACAAGCTATTGGATTTCATTAACTAATGTCACTATAAAATAAATAAATAAATTGGGAAAAAAAAAAAAAGAACAAGCATCTAACACTAAAGCCCTCTGGAGCATGACCTAATCTTTCTTTAGAGTTTTAGAAGGCACCTCCAGGTCTCACTGCCTCAAAGAGTTATCATTATAAACATGACTGGGCTAAGGATACCAAGCTGGACTCTGGAGCTGGTTAACACAAAGCTGAAAAATCTTGATAGCATCACATTTGATTCCAGGGCCACTATCTAAAAGAGGTATGGATAACTTGGATGATTCAGAGAAAAAGAAGACAAAGACTTAAAGCTTCGTCTCTTAAAATGCATTCCCTCAGGCCCTCTACCAGTCCTGGTTCTCTAAAGTAAAATTCCAAGATCAAAAATACTTACTAAATACTGCAGAGTTTATTTCCAGAAACTCACACTGCATGTTGGCATACTAGGGAGGTGCTGAGATGTCCTTGGAAAAAAGATGGGTTTATTTGGTCTAATACAGTATTTCTCAAACATATTTGACCATTTTAGATTTACCATTTATTTAAATCTCATTTGAAGAAGGTACTTTGGGAAATTCTGATTTAAAAGAGTTGGAAATTTGTATCTACAAGGAAATCTTGAACTGGAAGTATTTAACTTTAAAGGTGATAAGCCAAAGAGAGAAGAAAGGGCATTCAAATTTACAGAGCTGTTTTTACACATTCAAAACTCTTGTACCACTGGAAGAGAGACCACAAGGAAATGAGACTCAGACTCAGAAGAGACATAGGTTAGCCCAAAGGAAGAACGACATAAGGTCTCAAGTTGTTACACAGTGATTAGGCTGCCCTAGAAGAGTGAAAAAACTCCTTTTCAAACGAAGTCCTGAAATGTGGCAGTACTAGCTAATTAGCCAAGAACAAATTCTTCTCACCCATCACAGAATAGGGTTATCGTGGCAGAACTACTTCTTGGCTAATTAGCCCTCTGTGCTACAGTGACTTGGAGATAACATGTTGAAGACAGCAGAAGCACAATATGAAAGTAGCCTGGAACCCCAAG
>NW_011897273.1:0-1908 GCF_000151845.1 Pteropus vampyrus | reverse complement strand
TGCCTCACTCGTGGTATGCTTTGCAATTTTAATGGAATATTCAGAGCAAACAGAAAGGTATAAAGAATAATATAACAAATGTTTTTGTACCCCCTATCCTGCTTTGCTAAATTGTAATATTGTATGGTATTTGCTTTAGGTCTTACTATCACATAGACGCTTCCTAGATAGCTCTGCATTTCATATTCTCTTTCTCTCCAGAGGTAACCTACTCATTTTTCTAATTTGGAATTTGTATATCCTCTGCTTCTTATTTGCCCCTCCATGGCAGACGCTGCTAATAGACTACTCATTCTTTCCCATGAACCTCAGAGTTCTCCACCCAGGACTCCACTGATTGAAGCTGGCATGAATGATAAAGCCTACCAGCTTTGCCTCTAACTCCTCTGTCCAGAAGGCTTAGAAGCTAAGAGGTGGAAGAAAGAAAGAATTGAATCTGATCTACACTTTGGCTTCTCATTTGTCCAAAGCTACACTGAGTGAGGTGGATACCCCAGAAATGGTACATCTAGGGAGACAAAGCCCACCCTAGACCAACAACAGTAAGAAATTCTGGTTTCAAACCATAGCTCCGCCAGCCCCTAGCAATGTGACCATCGGCAGAGACCCCATCTGAGCCCATTTACTTACCTATAAAACAAAGACACCACATGCCAGAGCTGCAAGCCTACCAGGGCTGAGTCTATGTGCCTTTGGTATGCCTCTTTGGCACCCTGAACTTACCTCTATTAGAGCATTTTACAACTGTGTAATAATAATTGACTTACTTGCCTTCCCCACTGAACCATGAACTTCTTGAGAGTAGGGACCATGTGGCTGACATGCAGTCAATACTGGGTGAACTAAACTGATTGAAGATAAATATACTTAATGATCTACCATATTTATATACATATACTTATGATTGATAAAGCATAATAACAACTACCAGGTATAATTCTCATTTGGCAACACAAATTAGCATGAATGACACTGGTAGCCAATACCACTCCATCTGAGCATTGATACTAGACTGTGCACCTGAAAATGCTCCTGCGATGGTAACTGAGCCTCAGCCTCTGAAGCTGGGCTGTCAAGGGTCAACTCCAGGCACTGCCAGTTACCTGTCATGGCAAATTACTTAGCGTCTTTGCTCCTCAATTTCTCATCTATAAATTAACCCAAACAAAAACTATCTGTACCAGAACAAGGATTTGTGTCTATCTTATTCATGAATCTAACAACATACCTTGAACAGCACAAGGCCCAGGGTTAGGAAGTAAATCTATAATATAGTTCTGTAATGAATGAAGCTTAGGACCCACCTCCTAGGGTCATCATAGAGATCAAGCGATTTAATGTGCCCAGAAGTGCTCAGCATGGTGCCTGCTACATACTGAGCACAGAATACACTTATATCTCTTTAAATAATGGTTTGGACTAATAGTTCATGGCTCTGAGGAAATGAGTCTTGATCTTGTTCTCATAACTTTCAAATTTCTCCACATTGAGGGGTGCCATGAGCTTAGTTTTTCCCATAGCATAATGACTAATGTCAGGCACCAAAAGGCTTCTCTGGTCCTCCTGGCTTTTGTGTGTTGCAGTTGTATTATATGATGAAATACAGACCACAGGCAGTGAGTGGGTGTCTGTCTTTGCACTCCTTTGCCTTCATCCTCATCCTTATTCTATCAGGGTTCCTGGGCATACAAGTGTCCAGCAAACTGATAATACATACAAAAGTCCACAAACTGGTGAAATGCTAACAGCTGTGAGAGATTACATGAGTGGAATTTTCTGGCACTTTGGTCTAATGTGAGGGGGGCAAATGTCAAGCTATGTTCTAGGGTGGGGAGGAAAATAGACAAAATGCTACTATGTGGGGAATTCTACAAACATATTAGAAACATAAGATGATATTAAGAAAAG
>NW_011897272.1:3746-6168 GCF_000151845.1 Pteropus vampyrus | reverse complement strand
TTGGGGATGCTTCAGCAGACCGGTTCCTGGAAGGCTAGAGACTCCTCTAACAGCTGACTTTGGCTTGAGGTTCTCAATAGTTTTGGTGAAACTTCCTTAGACTGCAAGGAAGTCTAGGACATTTCTAGCCAACATTCCTTCTCTCTCTCCTTCACTTGGGATCAGATTGGCACTGTGTCTGACAGCTCTACAAGCTTTTAGCTCCCTCCCTATTTTCTCTCACATAGGAATATCCCGAATAAAATCCTTGTATATGTTATCTCATTTTGGCATCTGCTTCTTAGAGGACTTGGACTAACATGGTAACAAGGAACCACAAAACTTCATGGCACACAACAATACTTTTTATTGCTCACATTTCAGGGGTGGGTAAGGGCAAGGGGAGACTAGACAGCTCTGTTGATCTTAGCTGGGCTTGCTGCTA
Source organism: Pteropus vampyrus (assembly GCF_000151845.1). Taxonomy (NCBI): domain Eukaryota; kingdom Metazoa; phylum Chordata; class Mammalia; order Chiroptera; family Pteropodidae; genus Pteropus; species Pteropus vampyrus. Next base: position 5,744 of record NW_011897272.1, on the reverse strand, counting down.
TATCTGGGGCTGACTAGCTAATAGCCGATCTAGGATGAATTCCACTATGATGACTGAAGACTCAGGGGTGCTCCACATGTCTCTTATCCTCCAGCAGGTTAACCTAGGCATATTCTGATGGCAATGATATCAGCAAAAGAGAAAAGCTCAATGTTTAATCCTATTTCAAACCTCTGTTTGCCTCGGGTCATAAACATTGGCTAAAGAAAATCATATGACAGAGCCCAGACTGAGTTGAAGGACCCTGAAAAGTAATATGACAAAGGATCACGATACAGGGGCAGATGAGGTAGGGGACAATTTTCATAATCAGTCACAATGTCCGTGTATTTTTCATAGTAGTGAAGGACCATTCGTTCTCAGGGTTTTTTTTTATTATAATTCTCAAATTTTTCTACAATTGCAACATTGTAGAGTCACTTATTAATAGAGAGGAAGTGTGAAATGTTGAGTATTTACCAAAGACTCTGACTCATCCACATGAAGCTATTTAAACTGGAGAGGACTTTTATGCCATTCACTGTCAAGTTAAAGCCATTTTCTCCTCCTCGAAATGACCCAGTGCTGTGACAACCCATGACAAAGATTAGGTCATTTACAGATGGCAAATAATCTACATTTCCTTTGTACATCAGAGTGATTTATTGAATTTTCAAACCCCTTCCATACAAAAGTACAGAAAATTAGACATTATTATTTTAAAAATAAATTTGAATGAATTCAAAATTATCTCAATGATAATATCACTTGCAGGCCAACATTCTTTCTTAAGCAGGAGGAAAACATTTGCTGTGTTACAGGTCAGTAGCCAGGAATTACATCTAAGCCCAGGTCCACCCGTGGCTGTGGGCACTGTGTCTAAGCATCATTTGTCATGCGTGTCCTAGTAGAAAATGAGTGGAGAACCACAGTGCAAGCCCACAGTGGCTTCTCTCTGCTCCAAGCTTCTGGAACCCATACCTTTCTACTAAGGTTGCTCAATTCTGTTCGCAACAAAATCAAGAATAGAGCCTTCCACACCAATGTTTATTTTCTCTTGTAAAAAAAAATTAATGTTTTGTATCGGGCCTAGTTAGTACTTGGATAGGAGACCACGTAGGAATACCAAGCGCTGTAGGCGTTTAAAAAAAATTAATGTTTTGCGATTTTGAAAAATTGTTAGCCTACAGAAAAATTCCAAGAAGAAAACAGTGAACACCCATCTACTCCTTACCTCGTTTTACCAGCCATTAACATCTTGCCTCCCCCATTGCATCACTCTCTTTATACTTACGCACATTTCCACCTTGCCAAGCCACCCAAGAATAGTGTGGAGACACCATGACACTTTACCCCCCGCCAAAAAATTTCCAACCTCTTCCAAGAATGAACCCATTGTCCTATTACCCAGAACACTGTTGCCACACACCTTAAAAACTCAACTTTGACTTCAAGACACAGTCCACATGAAATTTCCCTAATGGTTTCAAAATTATGCATTAGTTTCTTTTAATCCAGATTCCATTGCATTTGGTTATTATATCTCATTAATCTCTTAACTGGAAGAATGAAAAATATATAGAGGCCTGAGTCTTACCCCAGAACTATAAAAACAACCTTTTTAGGGTTGGAGCCCTGGAATCTATTCTTTTTAAACTTGTTCTAGATGATTCTGATGGGAGATCACTGAGTTCTTCTTGTAGGGTCAATTTTCTTTTTAGGAGTCCCAGTAGTTTCTCAAACAAACTTTAGTGAATTCTGTGCCAGACATAATACATTTGGGGGAGAACTATAACTCATTATCGTCACTATCCATTTCATCTTTACTCTATCTAATCTCCCTTCCCTCTAATCCCATCTACTTCTCACCTTTTAACATTGTACTCAGTAAGAAGGACTTGAATGACAAGCTTTGAAGGCCCAACCCTACACCTTATATTGGACTTTTCTTTAATTCTAAACTCTGTTATTAGTTCAATGCCCTTGTAAATACTTTTTGATTGAATAATGTGGGGTGGA
>NW_011897272.1:0-2056 GCF_000151845.1 Pteropus vampyrus | reverse complement strand
TCAAAACTTGGTGGATTTCAACAACAGTATTTATTTTTCTTACTCATGGGTCTGTGTATTGCCTGGGGAGCTCTTTAGGCTGTGAGGGTGCTGGGCTTGCTCAAGGCTGAAGGTTGGATTCAAACATAGTGATATATTGTCTTTTATTTGGTGCCAGGCAGAAGGGGGAGGATCTACATGGGGCATGCTAGGTTACACATATGCAGGAGTCCAAGAGCAACCTTGCAAAACATTTTGATACCTCTGTTTGCTTCACATCCAATCCATTGGCCAAGTAGATCACATGGTTAAGTTCAAAGTCAAAAAAGTAAGTACATTTCCATCCAAGTGGGAGAAAAAATAGAAGAAAGACTGCTGAACAATGCTCCAACCTACCGAGAGATTCAAGCATCAGATGGTGGTGGTGGTGGTGATGGTGAGTGGAGTCAAATTGACCACTTTTAAGGTATTTCTATAATTTGATACTTATACATCTAAACCTAGAGAGAACACTTGTAAGTGTTGTGTGGAGAGGAGGTATCTAAATACAGGAATCAATTTTTTGATTGTACTAAATAACTACAAGCAGGGGCAGAAAATTATGAAATGAAAAAACGTGTAATAGAAGAGCAAAGGAGAGGGATTTTAAAAGGAAAGAAGGAGAGAAAATAAGCAGAAAATGAAACCTTTTACCAATTGTTGGGGAGATCAGGAACAGACACATCTATTTCTTGCTTTGCCTCACATGTAGGCAGAGCAGCTATGTGGTAGTCAGTCCATAAAGGAAGCCCCAAGAGACCAGCGCCTCCTTACAGAAAGGTTTTGCTAGTCCAATAACTGATACATTCGGTATGGCATGGGTACCCTCAGACACTGCTCCCCAAATCAGCACTACACTATGTCCAATAAAAGTGCCCATAGCTCAGGGAGTGCCCCACTCTCACTTGAGGGTTAACTATTAACACAGCCTATGAGAACTATGAGAACAGCACAAAAACTATAGGCAGCAAGCAGAGTTAGAGCAAGAAGGATTAAGAAAGGCTTTGGGAGAGAAGGGGTATCTGAACTGGAACTGAATGCGGAGGCAAAAAAAAGGTGGAAGCAGCACACAGTCCCATTTTTGTTGCATATATAGAGGGCACAAGGCTGGAGAGTGACCTGAGGCCAGATCTTGAATGCCAGGATGAAGAGCATATTCCACGGGAGCCACTGGAAGCTTTTGAACAAGAAATGATATGAAGGAGTTGTCATCCAGTATCACTCTTTCCTGCTTCCTTAGTAACATAAGCCCTAATTTTTAACTGAGTATATGCAAAATAGAAGTTACATTTCTTAACATCTCTTGCTATTAGATGTGACTAAATTCTGCTTAATAAAATATGAAGGAAATAGTATGTGCAACTTTTAGGAAGTGTTCTTGAAGGGAGAGGGAATTGCTTCTTCTCTTTTTCCTTCTGGATGGAAGCTGAATCTAATCCTATATTATTTATTTGGAAAATTGGCCTGTGGCAAAGCAAAATATAAGAAAGCTGGAACAAGGGGGAGTATTGGAGGTGGGAAGACTAATCAGAAGAATAATTACATAGTCAGAATAAGATGTTAGGAAATAAGAACTGAGCCAAGTATGGTAGCAATGGGAATGGATGGGAGAGGTAGCTGTGAAAAGAGTGTCTGTGGGTCTTGGCAATTGATCAGATGAGAGGAAACACTAGAAAAGGAAGAATCCAAGTTCACTTTGAGGTTTCAAGCAGAAGTGACTGGTGGTCAATGATGCTGGTAGCAGAAACAGGGGAGTCAGAAGGATGAGCAGGCTTGAGGAAGGCAACCATGAGTTTGATTTTGGACTTTTTGAGTTGGGATGCTTGTGGGATATCCAAGTGAAGATGTAAAACAGGCAACTGGAAATTCACAACTGGAGCATGATTTGAGAGTCCTTTGCATAAAAACAAAGGGAGGGGCTGGTTGATTAAACAGAGTTTGTTTCTAGAATTTCCTCTTTCTTCAGGGCACACAGGGAAATAAACTACGTTCTGCAAAACTAGATGAAAATATGTACAGCTCTGACATGTACCCGCTT
>NW_011897271.1:0-8616 GCF_000151845.1 Pteropus vampyrus | reverse complement strand
CTCACATTAGTTTACTTTTCCATTAAGGAAGCAAGCTAAAGCCCCAATTAAGGAATTAGTGAAAACCTTTAACCAAGAGTCTACTCTGCTACTGGCAGTGTATAGCTTCCTCTGCTCTTACATTATATAAATTATACAGATCCTCTCTGAATGTTTCATGCTGTACTTGTCTCACATAAATCTATCCTTGGTAATTTTATCATGGTCCTTGGTAGGTATTCTTAACTGATAATATCAGTAAATATTTCAAGTTCCGTTTTATACCCTTAATCAATCATATTATTCAGGAAGCTTCAGGTCCCTGTAAGATATTCTGAAAAAATCCTGCCAGTGGTTACATTACAGCCACTGATTACTACTACCCTGGGAATGACTGCTCTTCATGTATCTCACTTGAACCAAGGTTGATCTGAACTCTATGAGGTCTTTGGGCAGTTGCTTTTTTGTTCCACCCTTGTGTTTTCTGTAACTGTAGTTTCTTTCCTAATTGGCAGATAAGAGAAGCTCCTTTAGGCTAGGTGAATAACTTCCTGATTATAATCTCAGCTGACAATAGTTCTCGCAATTTATTGGAAGGTAGGAGTGTGGACACTATGGCTCTTTCAGCTCAGGGTATTCTTGTTAACTCACTGATACATAAGACTTCTGTTTGGGAAAATTTTGGATAGTATTCTTATATTCCCAACTCCTTCTCTGGCATTAAATGTGTTTTATACTTCAATCCAAAGAACATTTCTGAGTACCTACCACATGCTGGATATTTTATTAGATGCTGGGTCGTTTGCGTTTTTAAAAGGCACTGCCCATTTTATTGATGGCCTTACAGACAATGGAAGGAATTTCAATTTAATGTGGTGTTGATCAGGCCATTTTCCTTCACTTTCTCTCCATCCTACTATCCTGTGTGACTGCTGTCTCCATGTTCCTCTGACCTCTCTGATCATTCCTACTTTGTTCTCATTGCAGGTTCCTCTCTTTCTGTCAATTCCTTACATGCAGATATATCCCAACACTCTATATTTTGTCTTCTTCTCTCTCTGTTGTACATATTCTCCTAGAGTGATCAGGGTGATCTCATGTACTCCATCCTGGTGATTAATAGTGATAATTTTCACTAAAATATCCCTCTTGCATTCCAAATCTGTATATTCAATTTACTGGACATCCTCGCCCCGCCCCCAACGCTAAATCTTTTATTCCTCTTCCATTGGCACCCTGAATGTCCACCAAAGCCTGGCTGTTAGTCCAGCATGTTCCTCCACTCCTCTTTTCACTCCCTATGTACAGCTAAAGGTAAAGCCCTGCCAAGTCTTTTTTCTTCTTTATTTCTCAAATTCTTCTCCCAATTCTCATCAATACTTCAATTGCACTAGCTTTGGCTCTCTACTTCTCTTCCCTGAGATATTAACTAAACCTATCAGAATTTCCTGCCTCCTCTTGCCTTCTCCAATTCATTCTTTACCCCCAGAAAAATCTTTATAAAATAGTTTGTAAAACGTACAGCCCCAAAGGAAAATATGATATTCCTCTCATTAAAAACCTTTAATGATTCTCTATTGCCTGTATGATAAACTGAAATTCCCTACTTGGGACAGGCTCTTTAAATTTTGACTCTGTTTACCTCTCCAGTCTTATTCCTTGATTCCACCTCTCCCTACTGCCACCTTCAATCCCCAGCAACATACACATAATCGCCCGTTTCCAAATCACATGAAACTACTTCCGTATCTTTTCTCATGCCTGGGAATCCATTCTCCTACTTTTCTAAAAGAACGCATATTCATTTTCTAAAACTTAGTTTAATTACCTTTAATTTTTAAATCCGAAGTCTTTTTTTCTGCTTAGGTAGATTTGACCCCTCTCATATTTGTATCTCTACTGTGCTGTGTACATGATTTCATAAAGCACCCAAGCTACACTATTGAATTTCCTGCTTGTACAAATGTCTTCTTTTACTATAATATAATTCATTGATGACAAGAGCAGAGTTAAATTCACCTCTGAGTTCCCAGTAACTATCAGAGTACCTGGCCTACAGAAAACACTATATAAATGTTTATTGACAGATGGGATGGAAGAAGGATGGAAAACTTCATATTTATGTAATGTTATTAAGCTACATATCTGTATGTTTATAAACTTTATCTTTGTGGGCATAAATACCTGATCCTCTGAAGACTGTCTACCAGTCTACCCTCCTTAAAGTTACGAATATTGTGGTATGGAGTTGGTAATTTTACTCTTTTAGATATGTTAAAAATAGCCATTTTGAGTTAAAAGACTATGAAGGAAACCTAACTCAAACTTCTTGTTGGGTCTTTACCATTAAGTGTATGGACCCAAGGATTTTTTGATGGCCCAGCATCTGAAACTCCTTCCCACGTTTCTGCTGTAAGTCTTGATGGGAGGCAGGGCCTAAATTCTACTAATGCTCCAAAAAGCCCAGCTAATTCAGATTCAGGAACGAAATTTAGGTGTGGCCAATAAGACTAAAATCCTCATGTTATATTAAATTTGAAGGAGTGACACAAAATCAGAGACAGTGGGGTACCTTCATTTATGCAGCAGCCACACCCATTCCTCAGGTTGGGAGCAGCACTGAGTACCTCCAGTGGCAGAGGAAGAGGTATCTTCATATGATAATTACTGTGGTCCTGTTACCACCTGCTATTTCCTTGTTCCTGCTCATTTTCCAAGCCTGGTGCTCTAGTCATCTGAGGAGTTTCCTGATTTACTCCAGTATTTTTGATAAAATCCTTCCGTTTCAAAGGGCCAGTCTGTTTTTGTTTCTCTCTGCTAATAAAATTGACTAATACTTATTGATAAATTTTACTTATGTGAAATTGTTTAAGTGGAAGACTATGTGCTAGTATGCCTCTAATTTAAAAATGGATGTATTTAATTCACTAAATACACTGGGCACAGCTCTCCCAAGTAATGAATACAAAAGCAAAATGTTCTTCTAACAGAACACCAGGGAGCAAACTCTGTGGGTAAACGACATAAGTAATTTATGGACAATAACCATTGCTTTGCCTTCAGATATTTCTATATCTCCTTTGCATGCTTTTCCCCAGGTGCCATATGAAAGGGGAATAGTAGGCGGCTAATGAAGGTGTTCTCTGCGGAATTATATGGAGCCTCAAGAGTAAGAAATAGAGCAATTGTCTGCAATCATAACCAGATGTTGCAAAGCTCTGTAACCCTTAATGGCTGTTGTTTCAATACAGCGTTTTAGAAGGAAAAAAAAAATCAATAACACTAAAATAAATTATGGGAAGTATTTACTGTCCATTTTTCATGAGAAAATTACTGTACTGAGACTTCGTTGTGCTCTTTGGATGTGGTTTGAAAGTTAAAAAGCTAAAAGATTGTGTTTATACTTGTATGTTTGGCTCTTGAATGAAGTTTTATGAATTATCATTGGGATATCTATAGAGCATTTACCACCGAAAACTATGCATACTATTGGACGTTAAGCAACTTAAAATTTATGAAAGAAAAACTACATCTTGTTCAGCTGAATAGAACAGATGTAGGGCCTCAAGATTTGAATGTGCCCAAACTACTGATTCTTTCTTCTCTTTTAAATTGGACCTCTGGTGGCCACAAGAATAGTGAGTAATTTGCGCATGAAGCCATTCAAATATTTTCCTCCTACTCAGACACAGATTCATGGATAGACCAGGCTATAAATTAGTTGGGAGATGCTGGCATTTTAGCATGTTTTGTCAGTGAAACTTTTTAATCTTTACCAGTGTTTCCCAAAGAATGGCCCTTGGAACACATGTATCAGAGTCCATTGGGGAGCTAATTTAAAGCACAGATTCCTTGGCCTCACCCTACACACTTAAATTAGAACCTCTGTGAGGATAGTCTGTACGTCTGTCCATGATGCCTCCTGGGTGATTGGCACACTTGCTGAGTATCCATCACTGACAACGTCTCTCTCTTCTTAAATATTCTCCTTAGGACCACAGTTAATTCTAGTCAAAATGTGAAGAAGTACAGATTTATAGGCAGGGCCTTCTCTCCCAACCCTCCAAATCTCTCTTTTTGATTCATATGGTAGGTAAAGCTTAACCACTCCCCTTACCTTTTTCTACACAATCCATTATCTGGTGCTTTCTCCTAATGCTTTCTGTTTCCTATATCCTAGACACTCATAATTCAGTCATCATATTTCTCAATGTTTATCCTTTCATTTAGAAAAACTGTCCTGGATTTTATCTCTATAGCCAAGTCATCTAAAGCAATTGGGAACTACTGACAGCCTACTCTGTAAACAATATGAATGGGCTAGAGAAAATTCTCAAAATAATCTTTTCTTGGGTGATACTCAAGCACAGAAACTTCCCTGTGTAAAGCACCTGATTGGCTGTCTCTTCCAAAGGAGTCAATTAAAGATTTTGCAGCTATTACACTTTTAATAAACATTTATTTTAAGAATGATGGGCATTTTAATCCAAGTTGCAGTGAATGGTGACATGATAGTATGTCTGTGGGAGAAGTAAAGCCTTTAGTTCAGGAATAGGGAGTGAGGGAGCCTTGTCATTGGAAAGTAAATGGTTTAATAGAAGTGAAGTCAGGATATACTGTACCGAATGCTCCAAAGAAGTCATTAACCAAATAAATTGGAGAGATAATGACTGCCTGAGTGAGGGGATAGAGAGTGGGGGTACAATCTGTGGTAGGTGAGAGGTGGAGCAGGGCAGGCTAATTTTTAAGAACAGTTGACCCTTGAACAGCATGGAGCTTAGGGGTACCAACCCCCATATAGTCAATCTGTGTATAGCATTTGACTCCCCCATAACTTAACTACTAATAGTCTACTGTTGACTGGAAGCCTTACCAATAATGTAGTCAATTAGCACATATTTTGTATGTTGTATGTATTATATACTATATTCTTACACTAAAGTAAGCCAGAGAAAAGGAAATGTTATTAAGAAAATCGTAAGGAAGAGAAAATACATCTATCGTACTGTTTGTATTTATTTTAAAAACTCTGCATGTAATTGGAACCGTGCGGTTCAGACCTGTGTTGGTCAAGGGTCAACTGTACATCTTGAAGGAACTAAGGAAGGATTTTAGTAGACATGCCAGGAGGAATTCTAAATTAAGGAAATAGCATGAGCAAAGACAGAAATGGGAAGGAGCTGAGCTTGGACATCGAGAGGTCTAAACTGGAGTTAGGAAAGAGGGAGTTGGTACTGGAAGCATCGAGAGGGGAGGGAATTGACTACAGCTGTATGTGAGTGTGTGGGAGGAGATGCAGACTGCTTTCAAGTACAGCTGACACTAAATATATTCGTAGTTTGTGATAATAAGCTTCATCTTTCAATAAGTCTTAAATCAGTTATCTCTGAAAGTCCTGTCTATTTAGAGTTTGGTTCTCTTATATTTCCCATGTATTAGTGAAAATGCAGCTCCTTTTCCATCTTTAGTTATTTGCTGAAAGAACCCATGCAGTTATTGTCTTACTATTGGAATTGCTCAGGTAAGATTTTCAGGAAGCAGAGCATGGGTGTTTGAAATATGCGGTTTGCTTTTCCTTTGAAATGTGAAACATGATATTCCAGGTGATACTAGAAACCAAAAGTCCTTTCTTTGATTTCTTTCAGTGACAGATAAATAACATCGTGATTGTTTTGTTGCTTTAGTGAAGGAGAAAATGTTACCCATAGGCAAGAAACTATAGGAGAAAAAAATGAAGAGAAACATCATAGTTATTTTACAGATAAAGAAACAAAGAAGGCAAACCATATTTGGGAGGACCCATCCTTATCCAAGAGGCATTCGGTGTTAAGTGGTAAAGTCTGTTAATCCAATAACAAGATTTAGGGAAAAAGGTCTATTATCTTTTTAATTAAAATAGATCTCCCTATCAGTTCATTTAGCATTTCACATATTTTCTAGATTTGGATTTTTAAAAATCTATCTGCAACTTCTTTGCTTATATTAGACTTGCTTTTTTGATCCCTGAGAAAGTTTTCTCTTATCTATTTTGATTCAGTGACATTTCTCCCAGTATTAGATTCTTTTTTCTGAAGAGTTTGGAATGAATCAATCACACTTGGATATTCTGGCAGAAAGTGATATGAATCCCCATATCAGTCACCTGGCCTCCCTCATTTCAATGTAAATAACTGATTCTCTGAAGACTCTCTACCAGTTTACCTTCCTTACGGTTACGCATATTGTGGCATGGATTTGGTAATTAATTTTACTCTTTCTGATGTGGTATAGCCCATATTAAAAATAGCTGTTTTGTGTGAAAAAGCTCTGAAGGAAACATAATTAAAACTTCTTGTTGGGTCTTACTTCTAAGTGGACACAAGGACTTTTTGACCGCTCAGCATCTGAATCTTCTGTATCCTCCTTGCCAGCTCTTCTCACTGTGTCTTTAGCTCCGCATACAGAAATAAATTTCACTGGAAAATGAAGAAAAAATTATTACTGAAGTATGCATATTTTTAGATCCTAAACTGCGTATGAAACAAGAAATTTGATTTTGTTTCCCCATAACACAGTTAACTGTGGCTTATAACACATAGTAGAAATGAGATGGCAAATAATTTACACAGAATGCAGACAATTACAATCTTCGAGACTTTCACAAAAGTAATCTAGATCTTTTAATAATATTTCTAATTCTCATAATTAAAGTGAACTCTTACTCCAAAGGGTAAAGAAACCTATCTAATAATTGCATGGCAATCCTAATAGTTTAAGCTTCTACAACATTTTAGTATTATCAAGGTGTTTTTTATTATTTTAAACTAACTCTTCACAACACAAAAACTAGGTAAGGCAGGGCAGGTGTTATTAGCTTCTTTTGAGCATGTTAAAATTGAACTAGTAAACAGCTAGGCTTAAGTGTGACAGCTAGTAAGTGGCAACACTAGAATTCAAATCCTCATAGTCTTCCAACTTCAAAGGATAGCGTGCCAAAAGAGCAAATGAAGAGAAGTGTCTCTTGATTTTTATATAGGAATTCAGAATAAGGCTATTACTAATGTAAAAAAGTACAAGTATATTTCAGCAATGGATCTTTTAAATATAGTCTAACTTTTATGAAATACCTTGTAAGATAGTAAGCTTTTTTATATATAAAAATACAGCTTAAATAGTCAAACAGTGTTAGACAATTTCTTTTCAAACTTCATCACAAAATGCTTTGCAAATTTAGAAACTTGAAATGAAGGTAAAGCTTAATGACTAAAAGATGCATGGTGAATTAATGTTAAGGAGTTGAACAGTAAATAGTAAAATAGGATAGATTGACTTAAGTATTTATTTTTAAATGGGAAAATGTAAGATAAACAAGAAAGAAAACAGTCATTTTATTATCATGTATTTTAGAAACAAACAGTACAGTTCGTATAAAAAATTCATTATAACTTTTAAGTTTCCAACAATTTAAATTTTTAATCATTTGAAATACTCTAAATATAAAAATCAGCCTGAAGCTAGCAACTGATGAAAAACTTGAACAAAATCCTTCATATTTCTAAATTATGATATATTTTAGTACTTAGTTTAAGCAACAAAAATTATCATCATAATAGATTACTTGCCTAAAGCCACTTGTATTTTTCCATTGGAGCTTTCAAGCTTTAAAAGAAAACAATGAATAGAAACTATGGATTTAAAATATGTAGTATTTTATGAGAACACTAGCAGAAAATGATCGGAATATGAGACTTTATAAAAGCTTCATTAGAAAAAGTTTAACAATCGAAAATACCAAAGTACTTTGTTAATATAAGAAAGAACATACCTGTGTCAAGCAAATAATATACAGTGTGATTTTGGTATCAACTTCTGATTCTTTCTAAGGATACTTTAGTGTGTTTTGGAAATGTGTCTCCAGATCTCATCAGTTGTCTCTTCTTCCATGATTCTAATTCTGAATTTCAGTGTTCCAAATTGACCTTCACTGGAATGGCCAATTATAGTTGTCCCTTGGTATTCGCAGAGGATTGGTTCCAGGATCCTCCCTGCAGATACCAAAATTCATGGATGCTTAAGTCCCTTTTATAAAATGGCATTATATTTGCATACAACCTATGTACATTCTCCCGTATACTTTAAGCCATCTGTAGATTACTTATAATAAATACCTAATACAATGTAAGTGCTATATAAACAATTGTTATATTGTATTGTTCAAGGAATAATGACAAAAATAAAAAGCCCTTGCATGTTCAATACAAAAGCAACAATCGTAGGCTAGGCCTAATTACATTGTACACATCGGCAAGAATGTTGTTACATTTCCCCTAAATATTTTCAATTCCCAGTTGGTTGAATCCAGGGACGTGAAACCCATGGATATGGAGGGCCGACTGTGCTTGGATAGCGCTAGCACACCAATTTAAAAGAAATTGTTTCATTTTACATTCTCATAAAGTTCACAGTTTAAATGCATCATCCGTTTAATTCATATTTTGCTTTCAATTTGCTCTACATAGTTCTGAGGAATATTATAACTAAAGGAGGGTGTATAACTTAACCTCTTCACAGTATGTTATTTGTAAAAATGTCTACAGAAGTCCTATCCCAGGGAATGAATATATATATAGACTGTTATGCCTTTTGATTAAAAGAGCC
>NW_011897270.1:1870-4290 GCF_000151845.1 Pteropus vampyrus | reverse complement strand
GATGAGATAAAATCACCAAGAAAAAATTAAATAGCTATCTATAGGGAGCAGGGGTGCTGCACATGGGAGATGGTCTGTGAACTCATCACAATCCTGCAGGATTTCCACAAGGCTAGGAAGGGAAAGGTGGGAGGCCACAAGCATGCATGTTGGCAAGGAAGAAGAAATGGAGGACAAGTGGAGATAAAAATATTTCTTTGAATAAGTGGAGCCCTTCAGCTTAAAAACCATTGAGATTTTAGCCCTGTCATCATCGACAGGGCATCGAGCCTTTCAATCAGAGGCAGAAAGCATTTATTTTTGTTTCCTGCTTACACTCCCTGTCACTAATTCCTAAGCGATAGAACTCACAGCGCAAGGGTGTGGAGAAAGTCACTTGCCCATTGCCCCCATCCCTCAGACTCTGCCACCAGCATAAATAAAACTTCTCACTCCAAATCAAATAAACAGAGTGCTCTCCAGGACCCAGATTTTTTCAATTCTCTCAGCCCACTAGCACTGGAGGAAAAAAATAATAAAGGTTAAGTTGATAGTATTAACAAGGAGCAGCGAAGTGGTCTTGTATTTGGGGTGCATTCAAGATATTGTAGATGACAAGAGATAACTCAGATGGGGTGCAAAGCAAGAGGACAGGGAAGGTGTTCTTAAGTACTGTTTGGACGTAAGTGCCCAGCCCTTCATCCCAATGACACACACGTCTGGAAGTAAAGGTCTGCTAAATTAGCACTCTCTCCACCTGGCAGGAGCAATTTATTCCACCAAGGCCAGTGGTGCCTTCCAAGGTTATCTCAAACTCTCCCACCAGCTCTGCCCAGTGACGTGCTTCAAATTTTCACGAGTTATTACTAAGAGCGAAACTATCTAACGTGTCGCTAAGCATCCTAGCTAGTGGCAATGGGGCCAGACACTATGACTGCACACCCTGGCCCTGCCCCACCATACTCTGCCCCAGCATCACTAGTAGCATTTTATGCCCAGTGATGTGACATGTGTTTTACAACTGGGGAAAGAGTGAGGAGATTGGTCAGGACTGGGACTAATGACTGGGGTGGGGGGAAGATTCAGGTTGGTCTTGATTGAGCTAGAAGCTAGGTGGTGACAAAGCCCCTCTCGCTGACAGGACAAGGTCTCAAAATGAAATTGTTTTCACAGGAGACCTGGTGAGATTGTGGGCAAAGTAGGAAGTGCAGAATCTGAAAAGGGTGTTCAAGAGAGTCAAGACCACTATGAGAGATTCTAGGTACACACAGGGCTATTTCAGGGCCTAGGTAACAAAGAGACACAGGAATGAGGCAGGTCCTTTTCCCCACCTCTGCCTGGAACCCAGGTCTGCTCTAGCAACTGAATCGACAGCTTGGGCAGCAGCTGGAGATAGTTCCATTGGCACAGGCTCAGGTGTTCTCTTGATGGGCACTGCCAGTAGTGAGGTGCCTTCGGACAAAGGGGAAAATTACAACTAGTTTGTGGAAATATTTAAAGCATCCCAAAGTAGAGACTAAGGGGGATCGCCATTCGAGCAGATGAGGTATTGTAATTTGGGAGTAAAGGTAAACGTGGGACCATTTTGTAATCACAGACAGAAGAGGCTTAGAAAAACCACCTATAAGAATAGATGCTAATGGAAGTGCAGTTCCACTTAGTAGGCTGTGGGAGTCTTAAACCTTGAACTTAAGAAGAATTTGCAAAGGCTAATTGAGGATCCAGAGATTGATTTTCCAATATGGTGACACTGGACATGGTTGCCAGGCTGGTCAATAAAATGCCACAGTAGTTCATAATATGGCTAAAATAAAGCTAATAACACTTGGCCCAGAGTAGCTTGGAGAGTCTGAGGAGGGTAAGAGTTGGATAATCCTCCGATAGAAAGGACCGGTCAGCTGAATCTGTTCATGAGCTCTGGCTCAGGCATATGTGTGTTCTTTTTATGGACACTTGCACATGCTTGTGTACACACACTCACACACTTGGAACAGCCCTTAGGAAGTATTTTTTAGGGGGCACAATCACTAGCCCATGTTCAAGATACTAGGGTCACGAACACTGAAGGCAAAAGCTGCCAAATTACTCGCAAAAGCACCAGCACTGGGAGTCTTTGTTTTCCTCTCCTACTGGATTTGCTCTGCCCTTGCAGATGTAAGTCCTTCAACACCACAATATACATGTTCTCTCAAAAAAGGTGAACAGAGATCCTATTTAGTGAACCAAAGGAAGTCATGATCAGACGCTTCTAGTCCCTCCTACAATAGGCCAGCTGTGCCAGGTAAGTCTCCACCCCCGCCCCCAGCATGCTTCCTGTCCCATCCCTCACACCAACAGCCCCACAGCATCCTGGGTGCCCCAAAGCCCCCTCAGGACTGGGCCACCTCACCCAAAAGACAGACTCGTCTTAGTCGAGTCTCCTTTCTCATTTTGCTAGAGGG
>NW_011897270.1:0-425 GCF_000151845.1 Pteropus vampyrus | reverse complement strand
AGAATGGTTCCTCCATTTTCCATCCCTTTTGGTTCCTGGGCACAGAAAAAGTCTTCCTGTATTTGACTTTTGAGGATCTTCTTCCAGTCCAGACACTTATGACTCCTAAGTCCAGACTGTCCTGAAACACTGACTGAGAAGACACTTGCCTTTGCAGCAGCTCCCATCTGGTCAGCAAACAAGACAGCAGGGGGTGGGCAGAACCTACTCAGGAGAGCTCTCGGGGCACACCCAGCAAGCCCGCCTGCTCCCAAGGAAAGGGCTTCTCTGGCTGTCTGACTTGAGGTACAGTGTCTGCAAAGACTCAGCACTAAAGACTTATTCCAGGCTCCAAAGGGGTTCTCAAAACTTTTTATTGGCCAGTGAAATGCTCATAATATAAAGTTAAAACCGAAGCAGAATATCAAACATATATGTTTATATAT
>NW_011897269.1:676-1025 GCF_000151845.1 Pteropus vampyrus | reverse complement strand
ATTTGTCTTTAACTTGATCTTGCTTCCAAGCTTATTGAATGCCTTTAGGAACACTGAGAAATATATTTCTTAGGTTGTGACTTAATTGACCCAAGCCAATAAGATGGTTTTGACTGGATGTCTCTGACATTCCTTAATTACACGTATGAGATCATGAACAGAGCTAGTAGGACTGGGAAAAGAAGGTAGATTTGTCCTCAGCTAAAATATGTATTATTTAAGGCACCAGGAGAGTGAGAATCTGTGTGTTTCCTCTTCTGTCGTCTTGTATGCTGTTTCTCTGCCAGACCAGGAAATGACCCCCGATGGCTGACTTCTAATGAAGTGAGATCTCGGTAGAAAGTTTTCT
>NW_011897269.1:0-626 GCF_000151845.1 Pteropus vampyrus | reverse complement strand
CTTCTGTCGTCTTGTATGCTGTTTCTCTGCCAGACCAGGAAATGACCCCCGATGGCTGACTTCTAATGAAGTGAGATCTCGGTAGAAAGTTTTCTGTATGCGTGCAGATTTTTGGAGACTCGTTTCATTTCCTACCTAGTTTGTATTTTCTTGATATCTTATCCTAAAGCGATTTCTGAAGGAGACAGGTTTTAGGGAAAAGATTAGTGCAAATAATCAAATCTGGTCTCAGAAATTATTCATTTTCTGTCTTTCATTGTAGGGCACTTAAGTCAATAATCCTTTCCTGATTATGTTTCTGCTGTGGAGGTTCTTTTGAGCTAATATAATCACTTTCTTGTTCTCTTGATATTGTGGAATGGGATGGAAGGGGAAGGAATTTTCCTTCTTAGTCCTTGCTGCTTTTAAACATTATCCTTTATTAAACTATATCTCTGCATCCTTCCAATCCTACGACTTGTTTTGGAGGGAGAATAAAAAGAATCGGAGCAAATTGAGTGGACATGAGAAGAACCAGTTAATAAGAAGCTACACTCCCCCTTTATTTTAATATTGAAAGTGGTGAGTTTGTAGAAGATGGAGGTTTAAAAGTTCTTGTGACATTAACATGCACTTAATCCTCTTTG
>NW_011897268.1:3838-5577 GCF_000151845.1 Pteropus vampyrus | reverse complement strand
CTAATATTTGAAGCCTGAGAATGGTCTCGTTCCATCTTCAGTTTCAATTCACTTGCAGACCACCGGTGTGTGTGCACTGCAGACAAGTGACGAAAACACACTTCGCGATGTTTCAAAGGAACAAAAAGGGGAAGAGGCTATTGCAAATGGGGTGTGTGGGCCGTATTCTCCTGTCTGGTGGTCGTTGATCCCAAATCTGTTCATTAAACCCCCTCTCTCTCCTTTGCAATTGATTTCTGTGGCTTTCTTTCATATGTTCATTACTGTTTTTCCTCAGCTTCTTGCATTTCTGGATTACTTTTAGCTTTTTTCTCAATTTTCTGGAACCAGTCAATACATGACAGTCAGTTTGAGGTATCTGGCAAGCAGTGTTCTTCTTCTGAGCCTGATGCTAACAGGGAAGTTGGTTTCAATGACTATTCCTCTATTAGTCCCTTGGGACAGGCTTATGTAAGTCTTTAACTTTCGTGGTTCCATTTGATATTCGCCTAAGTTTACACTTATTCCTCACACTTTTTTGGTCATTTTGCTTCACTTCTTAAGGAATGTAGACCAACACATGTAAGGTAAAAAAATTCTAAATGATTAATAACAGACTTAAGATCTAAAAGTTTCAAAGATACAGAAGCCACTCAAACAGCTTTAATTTCATGGAGGAATAAATCGAATAGCAGATGAAAGGGAGTGAACGCAATAATAAGTTCTTCAACAAACTGTCACACAAGAAGGTAGGAAACAAAACAAGTACGATTAGAGCTAGCTAGACTAAAAGGCATCGGTAAATGGTAAAAATAACACATGCGTAGCTGGCAAACCAACACAGGAGACAACGTTCAGGAGATCGTGGTGGACTCTTGTTGCCCTCCCGATTTTTAAAGGCCTTTGAAAAAATCTGTTAATCCAGATAACAGGCCAGTGTAAAAATCTGTGGAAGGAATCTTATACTGAGAAAAAAGAAAATTTGTGATAGATTCTAGTCCAGTAGTACTGAGAAAAAAGCAGAATTGATGAACAAAATAATTAAAATGAATATATTTTAATAAAAATGGTAAAAAATAAAGAACAGTTTTTTTTTTTTTTTAACATTTTATCAAGCATTTTTACATCTCATTTGAATTCCATATAGTCCTATACGGTATTATTATCAGCTCCACATTATAGACTAGGAAACTGAAGTTTAGTGAAATTATGGGACTTGCTGAAGCTGCTCAGCTGGAAAAGCCCAAGCACCTTCTACCATCCCAAGCTTCATTTGAGAAAACACACTTAGAAATGGCTGAGGCAAGATAGGGTCTTTCTACTTCACTCTCCCACAAAAGAGACCCCACTTAAATATGGAAAAAGAAACAGACATGACGTATAGTTATTCTAATACTTGACGTCAAAAGTACTTTAAGAGCTTATATTTTTCACTTACTTTTCAATGAACTGGCTGACTAACCTATGGAACTGCTTTTTAGAGCAGGTCTGTGTGAAATCCAAGAGGTAAACGAATACACAGAGCAAAATAAAAGAAACTATGCAATAAAAGGATATACAGGGTAAAGGAAATAGAAGAGAAAGCAACCTGGAGTTCTCAAAAAATGCCGCTTGGTCACCCAGGTTTGTAAGACCTCTTCTGACACGAGAGTGATATCTAGAAAAAAGAAGCCCTGTTCTAGTGGAGGGTTCATGAAGCGATCTTGGACATGATTTGTTTCCTCTTTAAGGGAAAAGCTTCGGTTTAAAAAGAGAAGAAT
>NW_011897268.1:0-2158 GCF_000151845.1 Pteropus vampyrus | reverse complement strand
GACAATTCCTCTCTATCTCCATTTTCTGAGTACGGAGTCCTCCTTCAAGGACCAATTCAAATGTCATATCTTCTCTGAATCTTTCTCTGTTTTCCCCATGTAGAATTATGTACTCTATCTTCTGTGCTCTAATATCATTTTCTATAGGGCATTGTTATAGCACAGTCTTATTCCCAGAGATCCTAAACCTATCCCCAATGTGCTCCATTCTCATCTCTTTGCTTAGGTTTATAAAAGACCATAATCACTATGTAAGGCTGCTAAAAGACTTGAACGAGGAAATAGAAAAAGGGTTATTCCTGGGAAAATAAATGTAGCTGTGGGTCTGGGTATGAGGCAGTAGGGAGGACAGCCTAGAAATGGAAAGGAAGGTAAAAATAGATCTTGCATTCAAAGGAAGCGACATGGCACCAAGAAAGAAAGTAAGTGAACAAAACACCATAGTACCTGGACTGAAATGGGAGAACAGAGAAGACTCCAACGCAGCTGTGCACCTAGGGGGATGGGCCAGTGTTTGCGCCACAACCGCCTAGGTAAGGAGACTAAGAATTAGACTGAGAAGGAATTGGAACATGTGAGGATCTGAGACCCATCACGGAGGAGGGCCGTACTTTAAGTCATTGTTGAACTGATGTGGGATTAAGAAGAATTCTTCGCTAAAATTTACACAGTAAACTTTCAGGAGTTTGGTGCTAATTATTTAATTTCTTAAAGCCTAAAGAAGAGCTGCCACTGGGAAATATGGTCCCTTTCACAGAGGGCAGTGCAATTCATTATTTGTATACCTGGTTCTCATCATAGCTCCAAAGGCCTAGTATACACAGTGGGTGCCTGATGAGTGTTTGTTAAACTGAACTGAAACCATTTCCAGCCGAATGGGACTTGTGATCTAAGAAGGCAATATGGGAGTGAATATTTGTTAAATAAATCATTTTCAACCAAGCCGCACACAGTAATTTTTGTTCTGCTGTATATTCACTATTTAAATCTTAAGGTTGATAATATGAAATTTAAAAAGAGAAAGGAAGGAAGCTTTCACCAAGAGAGCAAGGAGGAAGTAGGGAGTGCAGAGGTCGGGATGGATAACAGTACTAAGAATGATGGGAAGAGGGGCAAAGAAGATTTGGGGGAAAATTTTAGGAAAAAATACCATGAGTTTCAACTGGAGAGAACTAAATTTCTGAGCCAATTTCACAGCTTCATTGAGACACCAATTCTATTCACCTCAGACTTTTATCTATCTTCAGGAAAGCATCAAAGGATGGGGTTCAGAGGAAGCCATAAATAGACAAAAGACAGCCAAACTCTTGACAACTCACATGGATAACTGAACACTCTTCGGAAAATAGCTACTGATAGCAATGTCTGAGCTACAGACCTTGAGTGGCTGAGAACTTGGCCTCTTATAATGTTCCCCCAGTGTTGATCTTTTATGTCCCTGAAAAATGGTATTTTTCTCTTTGAACTTCCAAAGGTACATTAATTTGGATTCTATACACAAACATCCTGTGTGTGAGCACTTAATAGTGTTGACAGTCAAGACTACACGTGGATTAGTGTAGTAGAATCCTGGAGTCTCTATTTTAGTTACTCTCCAAATCAAAAGATTTCAAGGAGGAAGAGAATGATAATTTTGCCTCCTCTGTGTCCCTCTAGTAAAAGACATTCGGATATCATCAGAGCACTGCACTGAAAAAACATTTAAAGCAAACAAAGCAGAAAATAAAAAAGAAGAGACTCGGGAACTAATTATCATGATTCTCTGGGGGTATTTCAGGGTGGGTGATCTAATGAGAACTCTCATACCCCATCAGGAAGAACCTGATGGGAATGCAATGATCTTAGCAACGTGGCTTTGACCTGGTATGTATCATCCAGTGGACAAAAGGCTACTCCCAAAACCAGACCTCACTCCCAGCCAGCTCCCTGGGTGTTTCTGTGTAGCAGTATGGGACAGGAGACAGAAAGATGATGGCTGTGATAAGGAACACTTAGGGCAAAAATCACTTCCCTTTAAGTTATACATTTGAGTTTAAAATCTTTCTTGGTTCTTGTTTCATCTGACAAAACTCAAGCAAGTTTAAAGTTGCAAGGAAAAAAAATTAGGGGGAAAATGAGGGTGATGTTTCTCTACCCAAAAGTTTCCAACCAAATCAAG
>NW_011897267.1:3545-4943 GCF_000151845.1 Pteropus vampyrus | reverse complement strand
TGTGCTCACCTGAACCTCATTTACATTTATTTTTTTCTATCCAAAGCCACCAAGACCAGATCCTCCCACTTCTGAATCCAGTCCTCTTCCCTCTCCTTTCTCATTTGAGCCCTGCCAGCTAACACACTGGCAGGGCCCAGTCTGCAGAGTTGAGGTCTCTCTAGGAGCATTGCCCCAGTGTCAATCATAATCACCATGGCAACTCTGAGCTGATTCAGTGGCCACTTCTCCCCACCTGGACCTAGGCACTGCCTGTGAGGGGCCAGGCCATCTACGGCTCTGGTTGTCCCGGGAAGTCATAGCTCCCTTATGCCTCCAGGGAAGTTACCTCCTATTCTCACATCCCTCATCCTCCTGCCCCTGACTTTCATGACCCCTAGGCACTTTTGCTTTCATGGGTCCCTTCTTCCCTTAAATCAATCAATCAATCAATCAATCAATCTATTTTACAACTGCATTGGTAGATAGACAAGTAAATTAATATTATATGTCAGAACGTGTTATTCTATCTGAAAGTTCATTTGTTTATTTCTGATTTTAACACAAGTTAAAGCATTTTCTTGGGCTCTTAAAAGTATGATGGGTCTTGGGCCCTGTACTTCCTGTGATGAATAGATGAGATGGCCCCGTTGTGTCCCTCAAGTCTCCCGACTGTCAGGACACTACCTGCCCATAGTGACAAGTGTCAGGTCTCAGGAGTCCAGCGAACCAAAAGCTGCTCCTCCCTCCAAAAGTCCTCAGAGGGAGCCTGTATTGGCTCTGCCCTCAGGCTGTCCCTAGCCTCTCCCTAACCCCTCTTCACTCCTGCTTCTGGGACCTGAGACACTCCTGTAGAGGAGGCCAAATGTTTCCCACTCTAACCACGCCTGCCCCATATGGTCTTGCTTTCCTGGGCCTCATTTGTTGTCTGTTTGAATGAGTGTCCTCCCTGCCCTTGCACTCCAACCTAGCTGACCTCTGGGATCTTTGTGCAATGCTCAGCTCCTGGTGGGCAGGTGTTCTCAAAGAATAGTTGGAGGAACGCCTGGGGGAGGAGCTGTGAAGTGAACAGTTAAACTTTCTAACCTAGGGGTTCTAACATAGACTTCTACATTGGAATCTGCCTTTTCAGGGGCTCCTCCTATGCATAGGTTATTTCCTATGCATGGGAAAGTTGGAGAGGCCTGGTATCAGTGAAGGTCTCCTTGCCTCTCCTTCCTTCTCTCAGGCCCCAGGCTGTCTGCTTCTCCATTTTACCCTTGTTCGCTGGGAATTCAACCCACATGGTTAAACATGGTGTTAAGAATTAAGGAAGAGAAAGGAATAGGTGCTGTCGAATCTCTGCTTCATAGAATTTAGAGTCTTTTGTCTCAGAGAGTGGGGATTATCCTCTATCCATTCCCTTCCCTGCACCCCCCC
>NW_011897267.1:0-1465 GCF_000151845.1 Pteropus vampyrus | reverse complement strand
TAAAGCTGCGCATGCTCCGCGAGCCACAGCTGCACCGCTTTGATGGTCAATTGTGCCAAGTTAACTTTTCCGGCCCGCTCAGCTTCTGCCCACGTTGCTCGCTGCCTAGTCCTTCCCGGGCAGCTAGTCCTAGCTCTAACATAAACCGAGACCCTGGCCCATCCCAGGCTGCGCTGGGAAATAGGGTGCTTGTCCGTCGATTTTCTGTTCTGAGGCTCTGAGCGCTTCGGGGCTCACCCGCGTGGGGACCCAAGTGGACAGGACACTGGCGTGGATGGCCGCGTTCTCATCGGATCAGAGAGAGCAGTGGTAAAAGTTCTTTGGAAGCTGGCCCTAGGCTGAGAGGATTGAAATGACGTCAGGACCTTCCCAGGCTGGCTCCAGCTGATTTTCTCACCTCGCCAGCTTCATACCCCCACCAAAAAGTTGCTCAGGTTTTCTCCACTCGCCTGCTTTCTTGATTCTGCACCTTTTACAATCTGTTTCCCCCACTGGGATGCCCTTTTGTCTCTTTCTTTGGCTAACCAGTTCTGACATCTTTAACACTCAGCCCAATCTCACATTGCCCTGTGAAGCCCGTCCTCATGCTTCCAATCGTTTCTCCAGAGTGTAGGAGGGGAGCCTCTGTTAATTATAGAGGCATTTGCTGTCATGATTTCGTCATGATTTGAATAGCTTTTCCCCACCCACCAACCCTTTCCCAGCAGACTTCCACTGTGAACTGGGAAGGACCCAGGGGGCCCTTGAGGAAAACATTTCCAGAGGGATGAGTATGGACACCAGGGTTAGATTTCATTGATAAGTTACACTGATGATATGCTGACTTCAAGACTCCCTTTCCTAATTTGCACTGGCTCTCTCCTTTCCATCAGCTCTGTCGAAGGTAGAAACCCTGGCTTACCCATGTTGGTATTCCCTTGGATACAGTTCTTGGCACAAACCAGATGTGGATTCTAGCTCCAGCCCTTTGCTACTGCTCTGTTTACTTGACCAAGTCACTTGACCTTCCAGGAAATCAGACTGCCTGCTGCATAGGTCTTTGTGGCTGTACCATTCTGGTTTTTTTTGTGATCTTCCTTCATAAACCCTGTTCAGAGAAGCCACTGTTAGGGCATAGTACCCCAGTTAGTGTCAGAGACTCCTAGAATCTTATGGTTGAAGGGAAACTCAGACCCCTTCCTCATCCTCCTGACTACTAGTCTTCATCCTTTGCTTGAGGGGATGGGATTGTGAAACAGGGGTTCTGAGGGTCTGCTCTGTAGCTGGCCCATCTGGGAGATTGACCAGCATGGTGTGGGCAGAACGTCTTGAGGACCTACATGGCCACTCTTCAAGGCTCTCTTTGACTCATAGGATGAAGGCATCAGCCATGGCATCACCTAGGGTGTCTGGACACCAGGATTCTCCCTGCTGCAAGGGCCTGGAGAGCAGTGGAAACCCAGGGGGTCTCAAAGCTGAGACATAT
>NW_011897266.1:3295-4099 GCF_000151845.1 Pteropus vampyrus | reverse complement strand
TGTCGGGGAAGGAAGGCGCTTCCTCCGGGAGGGCCCGCAGGTGTGCGGCACGCCTGGGGCCACGCTGCCTTTGTCTCCTGTCCTGGCCACGGGGAGTCTCGCACGGTGTGTCACCTGACTAGTGGTGACAAATCACGCCTGCCTGAGAAGGTGACTCCTCAGCAAGGCCCTACATAGAAAAGTTAGGAACGACGCCTACTGTGCCAATGGGAAACTGCGTGAATTTGATGTCTTTACGACTTGTGTCCCATTCAGAACCCTGGGCGAACAGGGCACGTCTCCGTCCCAGCCTCGGAGTCCCTATGGCCCGTGACTTCTAGGGAAACTGTCACATGCTTTATGACAGTACCAGCCCCCTGACTGGGGCAGAACACTCGGAGGTGGACTCGTGTGCCACGTGGACGGGGCAGCGTCGAGGGGCTCCGCCTTCGGCATTTTCCTCGTTGTCAATCACGACAACACGTTATCCGTTCCTCGTCGTGTTCATGTCACGAGGGATGCACTCATATACACGTACGTAGTTTGTCAACGGAAACAGTAAGAACAGAAAGAGTATCTAAAAGCACCGCGAATTCCCTGTCCCACAGCCTCCGCGTCATCGTCAGTCAGAGTCTGACAGTACTCGCCTCACGACATTACGCTGACGCACGTCCAAAGAATCTCGTCAGCTCCGCGTCGCTTTCTCGTCTGTTTAGTCCGACGTCACCTGGATCGTTTCCTCGGCGACCTTGGCGTTTGAGGACCAACGGCTGGGCTCTCTGTAGAATGTCACCCGGTTCGGGTCTGCATCCTCGCGGACAGAGC
>NW_011897266.1:0-1418 GCF_000151845.1 Pteropus vampyrus | reverse complement strand
GAGTTACACGGTCAAACTCAGTCTCAAACTCAGCTGAATAAATATCCTATTTCGTATGGATAAGCACAAGATAATCCATGAAATTGCATTTATCTGAGCAAGCGGTACATATTCGAAGAACTCACTGCAATATACACACAATTGTGATACATTTATTTGAAACCGCACAATGCACACAGATGAAAAGTAAAATAATGACCGAAACTTACATCATTCTTTGAATATTCTTCCTATAAAATTAGTTTATTGGGCATATCCGAACGGGCACATACACATATTGTTTTATATAAAGGAAATACAGACACAGTTCGTACTTAGTAACGGGTGGGAAAATGAGCTTCGGAAAAACCTGGATGTTCGTACGGCTTAGCCTGAACACACATCACCACATATAAACGAATACGGTCCAACTGGGTCAGTGCATCGTCAGCATCTTCTGAAGCATTATGACTTGATAAACAGGTGACTTACAATTTTACAAGTGTATCTAAGGCTGCAACAGACGCCCTTGAGTTTACATTCGCCTTTGAACTCTACTTATTATGACATCTCACAGGTAAGTTTCTGAAAACAAAGTGGTTAGTTAAAATGTGTGCTAATTTCTATCTAATACGCATTTTCCACTGGGGTCTGGAAACAGTGTAACAGGTGGCTCTGTTAGCGAACGTTCCTGCTGATCTGACAGGTGAAGAAGGCACGTAGCTCAGGTTGTTGACCTGTGTGTGTATGTGCAGAGACACACACATACGTGTAATTATTATTTCATGTGTGTGCGTTTGTGCACAGACACACGCATACGTTTAGTTATTTCATTACAGGTTTGTAACTTATGATTATTCCACATGTTTGTTTCATTCTCAAGATTGGAAAGACTGGGCATAATTTTGCGTGCTCGCGGCCATCCGCAATGCCTGCCAGTCATGAATTGTTCGTGTGCCTTCTCGTCTTGTATGCCTGTCTTGTTCTAGCTGAGTCGGCCTTTCATCAAATAGTGATACTAAAGCGATCATGTAAGTTTCACGTAAACACACATGTATGTTTTTAATTGACTAAAATAGTGAGGAGCCCCGATTTAAGCTTAAAGTAGGAGGTTGTAGGTTCTCTTTCTCTCTCGCCCTCCAATGAGACAATGCAGACAAACGAGAGCCGAGCTGGAAAGCTGGGCTGGGCTGGGTGAAAGGCTGTACCCCTGCTATGTCCGCACGAACTAGGATAAACGGCAGCCTTGGAACAGACGGATGCTACTCTGAGACGCCGAAACAGTTACGCCTGCTCAGGTGAAGTCAGGCCGGCCGGAGTCAGGGCCCAAGGAGGCCGGATGCTGTCCAGGAAGCTGGAAGGTAACGTTTCGGTTCAAACCGTGCCAAAGGGGAAAGGCAGGCAGGTGAGATCTCAAAACACTCATTCCCCGGGCCCTC
>NW_011897265.1:3754-5572 GCF_000151845.1 Pteropus vampyrus | reverse complement strand
GCTAGCTAACCCCATGGGGCTTTAAGTGGTCCACAGAAAGCATCTTAGAGTTGAATAAGGAGATAAACTACTTTGCTGTAATAGAGCCCAGAATGTTCTCAGAGATGAGATAAAAATCCTTTGTGTATTTCCTCCTTTGCAGGAATGCAGGGTTCCAGCCTCGGAGTGGGGCCCAAGGGAGTGGGGCCTTTGCTCTCTGGCTGTGGTTTAAGGCCATGGGGACCCATCCCCCTCTGCACAGAGTCCTTCAAGCTCTCCGAGTCTCCGAGGTGAGCTGGGTGCTTCAGGGCACTGGGCTCTGTCTTGGTGGGAGCAGAAGTTCAGTGGAAATGGGAATAAAAGGAATGAAAGTGGGGAGAAACTGAGAGAAGCACTTAAAAAAAATCTCAAAAGTAGTGAGCTAAAATTTAGTAGATCTTTATAGCAATGAATTCTGCCACATTTGGGCCAAGAAATTTAGAGCAGTTTGTGCAGTATTTAGCTAACGAGAATTCTCCTCGTTTCCAAGAGGAATGTGCAGCAGATGCTGTTAGTGTCCCCCACTGATCGCTGGGGCAATCAGAGGTCGATGACTCATGGATACGGCCATGGAAGACCGCCCCTTGTCTCAAGGTTCTCCCTTGGAGCTGCTCACACTGCAGGGCTCCTTCCACCTGAAACCACACCCTGACCGCTCCTCCCCTTTCCTGTCCTGCTTCCATCTGTCCCCTACTGCTTTCCCCTGAGAGCCTTCAACAGTAACACAGACCCGAACACCTGCCTCAGGCTCTGCCTCTAAGACACCGAATGACTAATGAAAATCTATGAAGTCTATAAAGACACAGTCTAATACATGACCACATAAGACGCAGTATAAAAGTTCAGGTTCATATATCAGCATTCAAAGTGTAGAGCAAAACAGAAACTTTGGTGACAGGCACAGAGAGCCTTGTCCTGCAGTCAGCTGGAAGATCCACAGCCACGACTGGAGTCCTGGGGTCCATTAACATGCGCAAATTGAGTGAGTGTTCCATGAGCAAGGCACTGTGTGTGCCCTGTGGGGTGAAGGGGATCCATTCTCTGCCTCCCCGGGGCCTGGAAGTTAGTGGGGTCATCAAAGCCCTCGGGGGCCATTCAGCAATGCTGACCCGGAGGTCCCGGACCCTGTTGTGCATACTCTGCATATCTGTTGCTGGGCGGGTGTTTGTAAGTAGTTGATAAATGAATGTGGACTAGCCTCGAGCTATCAGACAGGAGTGCGACAGACTCATCGAAAGAGGAACTGTTGTCCACGGTAGCAGTGGGGGTCGCTGAGATTTCCAGAAGAGGAGAGAATCAGCTCTCCTTGAGACGCGGAAATCTGGGACACCAGGTTAGAACCAGAAATCCGGCTGCTCCAAAACAAGGCTCCCTGGCCGTGCGGTATCACAGCAGGATCCCTGTTGTATTCAGGAAAGAGACCGTCCCTTGGATGACATTTATCATCCCTGGCTCCTTCCCACTAAATGCCAATAGCACCCATACTCCCAGTCACTGTGGCAACCGAAAAATGAACACTTCCACATTTCCAAATGTGTTTTCTTACCCCTGACTGAGAACACGGGTAGGACAAGAGTCAGCTCAAGGTGAGAGAGGGAGAGCGTGAGGGAGGGCGGGGCAGTATCAGTGTGTGCGTGTTCGTGTGTGTGCGTGTTCGTGTGTGTGCGCGTGCGTGTGTGTTCGTGTGTGTGCGTGTGTGTGCTCGTGTTCGCGTGCGTGTGCGTGTGTGCGTGTTGGGTGGGGCAGATGCATCCGAACCTGGCAAAGTACGTACTTGAAGTACGAGGGCGCAGAAGGAGA
>NW_011897265.1:0-1179 GCF_000151845.1 Pteropus vampyrus | reverse complement strand
GCTTTACTGTTTTCTGGCCTCTTTCTCCCACCAGAATACCAGCTCTGCGTCTATTTTGTTTCACGGTGTACCCCAAGCTCCCAAAATGTACATATGCTCAAGAAAGGTTTGAATGAACAAAGATCTGCCTGCCATTGTCTCCCCCGGCCGCAGCTCCCAGTGTCCTGGGGACTCCGCCTCTGAGCCCCCATCAGCACACTCCTGTGACAACACTGACCAGGCTGTCCACTGGCAGACCTTGGTTGTTTCCAGCCACACCCACGCTAGGTGCCTTACCTTGCTCCTGGCCCTCCCTAAGGCCGACTGCATCTCTCCCCATCTCCCTAAGGCCGACTGCATCTCTCCCCATCTCCCTAAGGCCGACTGCATCTCTCCCCATCTCCCTAAGGCCGACTGTATCTCTCCCCATCTCCCTAAGGCCGACTGCATCTCTCTGCATCTTCCTAAGGCCGACTGCATCTCCCCACCTTCTGGGTGCACAGTGAGTTCTGCCTCCTCCCTGCAGCCTCCCCGGATTATACCGGTTTAGATCACCCCCTGACTTCCCATGGTCCCTAAGTGGGAATCGTGTTTTCATTTTCACTCTTCAGGCTTCCTCCTCCTTCCTTCTTCTCCACCCCGGGAGGAGCAGGTCAATGGATACGGGAGGGTGGATACCAGCGCCTGATCTCGGGAATTCCCCACAGTCCTCGGCTCCTTCTCTTGCCTCCCAGGGCCCCCCCACTTGGTTTTCCTCCCTCCTCCCCGTCTGCCTTTCTCAGGCTCCTCTTCCCCCTGAACCCCAGGCTATGTACTCCCCACGCTTTCCCTGGGTGATCTCTAGGGCCTTTGGCGCCAATGCTACTGGTTCCCCCACCCCCTATCTTTAGGGCCAGCTCAAGCCTCTGCCCTTAAACTCCAGATCCACAAGCTGATGCCTCCCCTGCTGTCCCATGGCACATCTCATGGCATCTTCCATGCTATGTGACAAAACCTGGGACTCCTGAGCCCATCACACTCCCTCCATGTCCTGGCTCCACAAGAGGCAGCCGATCAGACAGTGCCAGCTGGCAGTCTTCCTGTTCCTCAGCCCCCGACAGCGGTTGGTCTTGAGCCCCTGTCCCCCTTGCTCACAGCCACTGCCTGGCTCAAGGCACCAGTCTCTTCCTGGGCCCCCCTCCCCGCTGATCTCTGCATTTA
>NW_011897264.1:1813-3829 GCF_000151845.1 Pteropus vampyrus | reverse complement strand
CCTTAGCTCAGGCCCCCGGCCACCAGCCCGGTCCCGGTCCCTCTCCGGCCTTCGCCGCTACCTGTCTTGCCCAGCAGAGGGCGTCTGAGTTTAATATTCTTGGTAAAGAACATTTACACAGGAATTTTTTTTTTTTTCTTCCAATGATACTTTTTTTTTGGTAAGCAGCAATCCGAGGTACCAGATAATATAGGTCACCTTAAGAACGTGTCGTCAAAACTTGTTGATGAGAGTCGTTCAGGCCGGCAGCCAGCTCGTTAGGGAACGGGGACCGGCAAGCTGGCTCCAGCTCCGCCTGGGGAGGCGGCCTGCAGTGTAAACGCCAGCAGACACCATTTTGCAGAACTGAGGAAATGAGGTCTCAACCGTGTTAGATACAATCCGTGCTGCCCGGCGAGGCCGGCCAGGGGTACTAGGGGCTGCCCCAGAGGAGGAGCCCCCGACGGCAGCCCTGAGCCCGTGGGGGCTCGGGAAACAGCCCCACACCTCACGCTCCTGCCAGGAAACAAAATGATGGTGACCGGAAAGGGGTGGCTTCGGGGACCAGAGGTGAACTTCTGTTCGACTTGCCTGGCTGCCCGGCTCCACGCCAGCGATCGGCATGCACTGTCTGTCTGTAATATCCACTGTCTGTCATCTATCATCTCTCCGTCTATGTACTCTGTCTTCCTAGCTACTCTATCATCTATCTGTCTGTCTGTCTGTCTGTCTGTCTGTCTATCTATCTATCTATCTATCTATCCATCCATCCATCCATCCATCCATCCATCCATCCATCCATCCATCTATCTATCTATCTATCCATCTATCCATCCATCCATCCATCCATCTATCTATCATCTATCTATCATCTATCATCTATCATCTATAGATCATCTATCTATATATACATCATCATCTATCATCTATCATCTACTGTCTATATCTATCTCTAGCTAGCTATATCTATCATCTATCTATCATCTATCTATCATCTATCTATCATCTATCTAGCTATATCTATCATCTATCTATCATCTAGCTATCATCTATCTAGCTATATCTATCTATCTTTCTTCTATCTATCATCTATCATCTATCTATCATCTGTCTATCATCTATCTAGCTATATCTATCATCTATCTATCATCTATCAATCATCTATCTAGCTATCATCTATCTAGCTATATCTATCATCTATCTATCTTTCATCTATCTATCTTCTATCAATCATCTATCTAGCTGTCATCTATCTAGCTATATCTATCTATCTTTCATCTATCTATCATCTATCTATCATCTATCTATCATCTATCTATCATCTATCTATCATCTATCTAGCTATATCTATCTTTCATCTATCTATCTATCTTTCATCTATCATCTATCTATCATCTATCATCTATCTAGCTATATCTATCTTTCATCTATCTATCGATCTATCATCTATCTATCATCTATCATCTATCTAGCCTCTCTCTCTGTTTCCCTTCCTCTCCCACTCTGCCTTTTTCAATCTTAATCTCTCTCCCTCCCTCTCTCCATCGCTTTCTGTTCCTCTGTCTCGCCCGCCCTCCCCACTTCTCCATCTCTCTGTCTGTTTCATTCCCTCTCTCCACCCCTCACTCTCCCTCTCTCTTCCCCCTTCTCACCCCACCCCCTCAGCAGGAGTCTTCCCCTCCCCCCACGGAAGCAGGCTGAAGTCCCAGCTGACTTGATTTCTGCTCTCAGCTGCTCAGTGTGGCTAATTCATTACTGAACACAGTTTGTGATTTGTTTTTATGCGTCGAAGGTGTTAAGGCAAGCTATGAGTTTGGGTTATTTCGTTTGCCTGTTTTGGTGCGTTGAATATATTGATGAGATTTAAAAGCTCCTTCTAAATGTATGTTCACTGCTCTTTTGAAGATTCCCAGAAACCCCTTGGAGGGGCTTCTACGTGGCAAACATCCAGTGTTAGTCCGCCATACCTTCCTGGAAGAGGACAGCATGTAGCTGGTCTCTTGGGCTCTGGCAGCCGTGTAGCAGTGGGCGGTCTGT
>NW_011897264.1:0-393 GCF_000151845.1 Pteropus vampyrus | reverse complement strand
CAACTATTAGATTATACATCACCTAGAATGACAACTACACAGCAGGCCAGGAAGGTGAGGGCCGGGCAGAGAGAGAGAATGCCACTCCGCAGAGGCGGAGATGGGGGCCAGGAACGGGGTAGGGGGTACAGAGAGCACAGGAAAGAGCCTTGCGCATAAGAGCCCAGACCTCCTGCCTGTGTCCTGTTCAGGCGCGCCCCAAACAGAGCAGATGCAGCAGTGGCTGAAGGAGGCAGAGTTTTCATTTTAGAAACATTTGTATCTCCCGCGCCATCAACTTCCCAAACACCTTCTTGCATTTTACGCAGGCTCCTAAAAGTGGCATCAGCAGCCACCCACTGCGAAGGGCCATACCAGGCTGTGCAATTGAATCCTGACCCCTAACCCGCACCA
>NW_011897263.1:5092-5465 GCF_000151845.1 Pteropus vampyrus | reverse complement strand
CATCACCACAATCTAATTTGGGGACATCTCCACCCTCCCGCCCCCAGAGGGATCTGTGTGCCCATCTGCAGTCAACCCCGTGCCCGCCTCCACCCAGGCAGCCATTCATCTCTGTCTCTGGGGCTTGGCCGTTTCTACACGTATCAATTGTGTGGATTCTCACATGCGAGTCCCTTGCCTTAGCAGAAGGCTTCTGACATTCCCCATGTGGTAGATGCATTAGCCATCTTAACTTGCATGCTGTGCAAATGGATCTAGTCTTTTTTTTTTTTTTTTTAAATATTTCAAGTCGTTACCAGTGAAATTCTGAAACACAGACGACGAAATGCACTGGGTGTTCTTGAACTTTGAGTGCTTTCCGAAGCCCCACAAA
>NW_011897263.1:0-1662 GCF_000151845.1 Pteropus vampyrus | reverse complement strand
CTTCAATTCATGGAAAATTACACATATAGATACATATTCTATGAGGTCTGCCATCTCTAGTTCAAACGAAAT
The DNA here is from genome assembly GCF_000151845.1 of Pteropus vampyrus. Taxonomy (NCBI): domain Eukaryota; kingdom Metazoa; phylum Chordata; class Mammalia; order Chiroptera; family Pteropodidae; genus Pteropus; species Pteropus vampyrus. Next base: position 1,590 of record NW_011897263.1, on the reverse strand, counting down.
CAGCATTTTAATTAATCCATTTAATAACACAAATGGTTCCGAGTGCCCGCAACGGGACAGGCCGTGGGCTGCATGACCCCAAAGTGGGTGGCGTCTGGTGGGGGACAGGGTGAATAACCACGCAGCCGTGACACGTGGGATGGGGCGCTATGCAAGGGAAGCCCAGTGTACAGCCCAGAAAGGGGGCCTACCCCAGGCCGCCGAGCGGGGAAGGGACAGGGGAGGACATGGCGGCCGCTGAGACCACAGCAGGAACGAGGGGTGGGAGCACGGGGCGATGCCCTCGGTCACCTCCTGGCTTGTGAGAAGAACCCAAGGCAAGGAAAGGCCGCGACCTCCACCGCCTCGCTGCCCGCCCGAACCTTCTGCCATGATGGAGATGTTCTCTCTAGACTCTATGTCGTCCGATACAGCCGCCACCCACCCCAAGGGACCACTGAGCCTTTGGAATAAGGCTAGTGTGACTTAGCAACTGAAACCTGAATGGCGTTGTTTAATGGTTGTAACTCGTTTTAATGTAGGTTGTCACAGGTGGCTGGCTAGTGGCGACATCACGGCAGAGCGCAGCTTTGGGCTGGCTCAGTCCTCTGTGGCTGCAGCAGAGGGTGTGGGGCAGGGAAGAGGAAGGTCAGAGGCCAGGCTGCTTGGGGACGTGGGCCCCGCGTTACAGAACGCCAACCCGCGGCCACGGAAGGTGTGGCCACGTCACGATCAAGGCTGCCCTGTTGACAGGGGAACTGGGAGCCGGCTGGAGGGGGCCGGCACGCCGCGTCGGGACAGACAGGCCGGGGCGTGACCGGGGAGCACCACCAGAGAGGAACCGAGCAGCGGCAGCCCAGCCTCTGACGGAAGGAGGAGGGGTGCGCAGGACTCGGGCACCCCGCGTCATGCTCAGAGGCGATGCCCGCGCCCCAGTGTGGCCAGCGAGGCCAGTGGCGCCTTTGGTGGGGACGGGGCCTCAGCAAGCGCAGAGGCCGAGAGGAGCACCCTGCCCTCGCTGATGCTGACGGCCGCTCACGGGGCAGGTGGCTCGTTGAGACGCTTACCCGCCGAGGGCCCGTCTCTCGCCCATGAGACGAGGACGGGGAGATGACCGGGTGACGCGCTCCCTGTGATCCCAGGAGCACAATTCCAAAGACACTTCTTTTTATTACCCGACGCTTGGATCAAAGATAAGTTTTTCTCCAAAAAATATTTGTCATCGAAAAATAATATCGCGTGCCATGTCTCTTCACTCAGTCTCAATTTGGACTGTAGCTGGGTCTCTATGACTCCAACGGTGGGTAATTTGATACGGCGAAATGTCGCTACGCTGCCCGCAGACACACAGGTCCTGCTGCGCATTCTTACGTGTGGCTGTAAGTGACGTCGTGCTCTGTAATGAATCTCAGAAGCATCGGAAACCAAAAATTACAAAGCACACCTTGCTGTCAAAGTCTTCCCTTGGTGGTAGGTAAGGTTTTTGTACAAATTCTGCATTTTTCCCCTTTTTTTCCCTTAAGTCGTGATAACCGTGTTTAAACTCTTCGTCTCTATTCTATTTATTGCTTTCATTGTCAGAATCCCTACGTGCTCTGTTCTTTCTTTTTC
>NW_011897262.1:3867-4990 GCF_000151845.1 Pteropus vampyrus | reverse complement strand
GGAAAGGTTACCCTGATCAGTGACATTTAAGCTGCAATCGGAAGGAGGGGAGGAAGCGTAGATGTGCTAGAAGGGTAGTCTGGGTGGAGGGAACAGGAATTGCAAAGGAACTTAGTGGGTGGCTGGGGGGGAGTGAGCTCGGAATGTTTTAGAAATGGTGAGGAGACCCCTTTGCTGGAGTAAGGGACCGAGGCGAAGGTCAGAGGGTAAGAGCAGAGGGTAGGAAGGGCAGCTGTGCAGGGCCATGTAGGCCACTCACTGGCCTCGTATCTGAGCGAGGGAGAGGGAGACCAGGGCAGAAGCCGGGAGAGGGGTTGGTTGGAAGGCTCTGGCAACACTCCAGCGAGATGGCAATCCAGGGTGGAAGTGGTCAGATCCTGCATCCTATTTTGAGGGTGGAAGGGGCAGATGTGTCCTCATGGGGTGCTGGAGACAGGGAGGGGGACGTGTGGTTATGTACGAGTTGGGAGGCTGTGGAGAGCAAGTGGGGGGCAGGGCGGCCTGGAGTTGGGGTTGGGCATGTTGACTTTGAGGTGCCCATTACTCAGCCACGTGACTCCTGGCAGCGAGGGGAGACATAGGAATTCAGGGTTCTGGGGGAAAGGTCGAAGCTAGAGGTATGAGTTTGGGCATCAGTCAGCAGAAAGAATGTGGCTAAAACCAGAGAGCCCTGTGGGGTCACTTGGGGAGGGAGCAGGGGTAGAGGAGATGGCCTCCTACAATTGGAGAAGTGGGGGAAAGACCTGAGAGAGGCCGTCCCAGAAGTCAAAAAGGAGACAGGTGTGTTCCTCGTGTTCCTCGTGTCCACGCTGCTGCTGGCCAGCCACCTAAACGGAGGGCTGGGACTTGGCTGTTGGGCCCAGCCACAGGTACGTAGTTGGTGACCTTGACAAGAGCGACGGGGACAAAATCTAGTTGGAGCAGGTACCAGAGGGAAAGGGATGGGAAGGTTTGGAGACGGTGACGGAGAAGAGTTGGGGGTCAGGGGTCAGGAGTCAGAGAATGTGTCTTGGAGCAAAGCCTGAGTGAGAGGAGGGAGCTAGGGATGGGGACGTGGTGGAGTAATGGAGGGGGCTGGGTGAGTTTGGGGAGCAAGGAGGAAGCAGAGGGGGAGGTGGCGGCG
>NW_011897262.1:0-347 GCF_000151845.1 Pteropus vampyrus | reverse complement strand
TTTTTTTTTGCCCTCACAATTCCAAACTGGCTGCCATACCTCCAGCATTCACATTTGCATTCCAAGCAGAAAGGCAGTAGAAAGATCAAAGGTCTCCATCTTGGGAGGCTTTGTCTCTTTTATTTGGGAAGTGAAGCCCTTCCTAGCCCACTCCCACCTAGAGCTCCTTAGCCAGAACACACCCCTGGCTACCTTGGCTGGAAGGTAGGAAAATGAGACATTCACCTTTCATCTTCTCGAGTTTCAGAAAGCAATGACGGCTGGCTGGGCAAGGTGCTGGGGAACCAACCCATGTTCCTGCCTGGTCATCTGTTGTGGTCTCTCCTTGCAGGTCTCTTCACTTGTTC
>NW_011897261.1:0-3164 GCF_000151845.1 Pteropus vampyrus | reverse complement strand
AGCTGGGGGAGTGGGCAGTGATTTAACTGAAAAGAGAATGGTTATGAGGTAATTATTATCATAGCCAGTAAAGGTATAAGCATTGCTCTTTTCACATATGCTTAAAATTTTCCACAATTAAAAAGAATAGATTTTTAAAAGTAGAAAGATATACCTGCTATTCAATATAAGACTCACTATTAAGGAATGCCATTCTACACATTGAAAACTCCAATAAAATTACAAGATCTTTTGAGTACTAATCAGCAGGTTCTAACATCTATGAGGAAAAATAAGCAAGCACAATTAGCCAAGAACATTATGAAAAAGAAAATAAGGGAGCATAACCCCACCAAGAAAAGGGGGAGGAAGGAGAAAATAACAGATGTTAGTGAGAATATAGAAAAACTAGAACCTTCATACATTGCTGGTAGAAATGTAAAATGGTGCAGCCACTGTTGAAACCAGTTAGGGAGTTCCTCAAAAAGTGAAACATAAAATTATCATATACCTAACAATTCTACTTTTGGTATATATCCAAAAAGAATTGAAAACACGTATTCAAACAAATACTTTTACAGGAGTGTTCACAGCAACACTGTTATGCTGTCTACAAGAGAGATGCATCTTAGATTCAAAGACATAAATAGGGTGAAAGTAAAAGTAAAACAATGGGAAAAGATAAACCACACAAACAGTAACCAAAGAAAGGTGTATTAGCTACGTTAATATCAAGAAAAAAAGACTTTAACATAGAAGTTGTTACTAGAAACAAAAAGGAACATTGTATAATAATGAAAGGATCGATACATCAAGAAAACATAATAATTACAAATATATGTGCACCTAAAAACAGAGCCTCAAAATACACTAAGAAAAAGTGACAATATTGAAAGAAAGATAATTCACCCAGAACAGTTGGAGTCTTCAACAGTGTGCACTTTCAATAATAGAATAGCCAAGCAGATCAGCAAGAAAACAGAAGTCCTGAACAGCGCTACAAACCAACTAGACCTAACATTTATAAATTTCTCCATTCGACAACAGCAGAATAACGCGTTCTTCTCAGGTGCGCATGGAATATTTTTTTAGATCACATGTTAGATCATTAAGCAAGCCTCAGTAAATGTAAAAGTGTTGAAATCATACAAATTTTGTTTGTATGAAGTGTTGAAATCATACAAATTTTGTTTCCTTACCACGATGGAATGAAATTAGAAACTGGTAACAGAAGTAAGTTAAGGAAATTCAAAACCAGTGTAAACCTGGGCAAAACTGGAGAGGTGAGATGGCAAGGGAGGGGCCGAAGTCTAGTGGGAAACAGCTCAAGGCATGCCCAACAAGAAATTAACTCTCTTCCAACTGTGTCAGATTCAATACAGGAAGGGTCTCTGACAAATGCACTTATATGTCATTAAAGCCAATAACTAATTGGCTAAAATAAACCCTTTCTGAATCCTCAAGTTCACAAAATGATCTTAAGGACTTCGTAAAACACAGGCTGACCTAAGTAAAACACAGGCTGACCTACAGAGCTAGGTAGGACTGACTAGAGACCCACAGAATTTAAGGAGCAGATGATTTCAAGTGATCTATCCAGAAATCCTTGGAAATGGAAATACTGTACCATAGAAGCCATTTGCTTCCTCCCTCCTCCCGCACATTCCAAAGCAAAACCAGAAACAGCTCCGCAGGTTAAATGAGGTTAAGTGAATTAAAAGTTGGAAAGTTAATTGAATTAAAATTTCAAAGGCAAAAGTGCAGCTGAACATTAAGAGAGATCTAGATTTCTGGTAGACATAAAATTATGTGATTTTTTTAAAAAGGCATCATAAATTAGTGGAGAAAGTAAGAATTTTAATACACAATCCTGGAACAAACTCAGCTATTAAAAAAAGAATCCTCTTACCATTTACTAAAATAAAAACTGCAGATAATTTTAAGGATTAAGGCATAATACCACTAAAGACAAACAAAAAACTAGAAGAAAATATTAGTAAATATCTCTCTGAACTCAGGGTAGGGAAGAACTTTCTAAAAATAACCAAGGAAGATCAAAAAATTGATAATAGAATACTTCATGGGTCAAATGAATAATATTTGCATACTCATAAAAATATAAACACTGATTACAAATAGTGACCTAAGCAAAAATAAAGACAATTACATTGAGATGAGAAGGGAAATGGGAAAGTGAAGGATATATGTGCATAAGAGACCTTTAACCTTATTTTCCTTGGCAAGAAGTCAATATTCTAAAATTGAAATTCAAGAAAAAGCATTATAAGCATGTAGTTTAAAAATACAGAACTCTAACTTCCAGAAGAAACAACTATATCTAGTTTAAAGAGATGAAGATAGTTGCTTCCAGGGCATAGGAATGAACCACAACACTATAGCTACAGAGAAACAACCATTAAACATTAAAAATGTTCAAGTCACTGGATAAAAAAGATGTGGTACATACATACAATGGAATATTACTCAGCCATAAGAAAAGATGAAATACTGCCATTTGCAACAACATGGATGGATCTTAAGATTATCTTGTTAAGCAAAATAAATCAGAAAAAATTGAGAACCATGTAATTTCACTCACAGATAGGATATAAAACCAAAAGCAACAGAGACTCAGAGACAAACAGTGGATTAGTGGTTACTGTGGTGGGGAGAGTAGATAAGGGTAAAAAGGGTCAAATATTTGGTGACGGAAAGCACAATGCAGTGTGTGTGTGTGTGTGTGTGTGTGTGTGTGTGTGTGTGTGACATATTCTTGAATTGTAAAAAAAAAAAAATTCAGGTGATTTTAAAACTTTAAAAAAAATTAATTAAAATGTCCAAGTCATTCACAATCCAAGAAACGCAAAGTAAAGTAACAGGGATCCACTCTTTCCTCTACCACATTAGCAAGATAAAAAGTAAGGGTTAGGAAGCAAGTAGATGCCCAAGGCACTCATACTCAGCCCAAGAGTATAGATTGGAACTACCTTTTGGAACACTTTTTGACAGTATGTTCCAAAAGTCTTAGAAAAAGAATTCAAGTTTATGCCCCAGTATATCTTCTCTAGTAATCTATTTTATGAGAAGCAATTATCCGTGCATACACAAATTTTTAGTAGCAGTTATTATTTGCAATAGCAAAAAAGTCACACTTCAAACAATAATCAAGAATCCAGGGAAAGGCT
>NW_011897260.1:2990-4971 GCF_000151845.1 Pteropus vampyrus | reverse complement strand
GTTCCTGCAGTGCCAACTCCTGCAGCCCTCGGGCTACTGTGTTCACAGGGTGGGTCTTTATGGCATATGTAAATAGACCTTGAGCTCTGGCTGTGAGCAGCCTTGTAATACAAAGGCCCTTCCTCAGACCAGACAAAAGACTATTATTAGAGAAGGCGTTAAGGGATAGGAGATCTTTGAGTTTGATAGTATAGTAAACCTCTTTGGATGATGGTCATAGGATTTTCTTATTTGCCTATTCTTATATACCGTGCATACCTCATAAATATTGCAGGTTTGGTTCCAGATCTCCACAGTAAATCAAATATAATAAAGCAAGTCACACAAATTTTTTATATCCCAGTGGATATAAAAGTTATGTTTATACTATACTGTAGTCTATTAAATGTTCAATAGCATTATGTCTAAAAAAACAATATACGTGCCTTAGTTAAAAAATACTGTGTTGCTAAAAAATACTAACCATCATCTGAGAGTCACAATCTTTTTGCTGATGGAGGGTCTTTCCTCAGTATTGATGAAAAGGCAGTATCTTCTAATTGTAATAAAATGAGGTATGCATGTAATAACAGAACTCCTTATTTTATTTTGGGAACCACTCTTCCACCTATCATTCATACTGTTTGTGTGTGATTGACTCCCATAGCCTCTGGCCCCCATGGCTCATGGATAGTCATGTGACTCAGGCCTGGCCAGACAGATCACCAAACCACACTGCCCATAGTGATTATTCCTGGATATTCAATCAGAACAAAACCATTGAAAACATAGAAAATAGTTTTTAATTTTCATTTTTCTGGAATTATTAGGAAACATGCTGAATCTCCACTGAAATCACTAGCTGGGAGGATCGCTTAAATTTAGAAGGTTGTGGAGACTTCCTTTGTTACCATAGCGATTGCAAGAATAAGAAAGGATGAAGATAACATAGAGAAAAACAGATTCAAGAAAGAGATCGTGACAAAGTTCTGTGCCATAGCTGGAATCCATAGGTTTAAAATACTTGAAACTGTCCCGGTTCCCTGTTATTTCCATTTAGTGTGTAAGCACCTTTCAGTTTTCACCATTACCTATAATTTGAAAGTCTCACTCATACAGAAATGTTTTGTTGCCTTCTCTCGAAACAAAATTGGAAATAGAGCTGTGTCTTCAGGTATAGATTTTTTTTTCACTATTTTAAAACAGTTTCAAGTTTACAAAATTTGTAATAATAAAATTAATGTGAAGAAAAATCATATACAGTTTAACCAGATTCACCTATGTAAACACTAGCCAATTTGCTCTATCATCTGTTCTCTCTCCCTGTATGTGTTTATACTTACACATGTGAATAATTATGTATCCATGTATGCAAAAAATTATTTTTGAGCTATTTTAGGGTAATTTATATATACATGTATATACATATACAAATATATATATATATGTGTGTGTGTATATATATGTATATATGTAGTTGTGACCCTTTATCTCTCGATACATCAGTGTGAATTTCCTAAGACTCTTGATACCCTCTTACATTATCACATCATAGTACATTTATCAACTTATAAATTGACATGGATATGATCCTTTAATTTAGGGTGCCAGTTACCCAATAATGTTTTTTACAGAAATCCCCCCTCCTCACCCCTCCAGAAGCCAGTGAAGGTTCAAGTATTACATTTACCATGTCTCTTTAGCCTCCTTTAGCCTGAAACATTTCCACAGCTTTTGTTTTTTATAACACTAACATTTTGAACAATACAGTTCCCCCTCCTTTTCTGTAATAGGATATTTCTCATTTTTTGTTTGTCTGTTTCCTCATGATTAAATTGAGTTTTCACATTCTCAGTTGGAACACAATATGGGAGATGCTCTGTCCTTCTCAGGCACACGATATCCATCTGAGACTCATTATTGATAATAGTTGTCATCATACAATGAAGGTGTTTTCTGGTTTCTGTGATATATAAGTACTTTTTTTTCCTGTCTTGCAATT
>NW_011897260.1:0-380 GCF_000151845.1 Pteropus vampyrus | reverse complement strand
TTTTATTTTAAAGAAAATGGTCCTTCTCATGTAAGTGGTCAAATTTGTGTGTGTGTGGAGTTGTTTGTAGTATTCCCTCATTACTCTTTTGATATCTGTAGGCTCTATAGTGATAGCCTCTGCTTTACTTCTAATATTAGTAACTTGTTGCCAATTTTATTAATTTTTTTAAAAAAGCTTTGTTGAATCCTATGTTTTTTTTCTATTTATGTTTTCATTGATTTCTGCTCTGAGCTTTCTCATACTCTTCCTTCTGTTTATTTTGAGTTTGTTCTAGTTTCTTGAGGTGGTTGCTTAGATTATTAACTTAAAACTTTCTTTTCTAATGTATACATATTTCCTTCTCATCGTTAATCTTGCTGTTTCACAATCTTTTTTTT
>NW_011897259.1:456-1948 GCF_000151845.1 Pteropus vampyrus | reverse complement strand
GAACAAGGGTGAGGCCGGCCGAGGGGATCCCCGCTCACCCCCTCGACCCCACTCTGCCCCCTGCCCTGGGGCCCAGGTCCATGCTCCAGGCTCTGCCGGGGCGCGTGTCCCCAGAGCCCGCACACCGCGCCCCTGCCTCCTGAGGGGCTGGGGAGCGAGGGCTGCAGCGGGGGTGCAGACGCCTGCCCGCCCCTGCCAGCTCCCTCCTCGGAAGGTTTCTGCCTTCTAGAAAGTTCCTCCTGTGTCTGCGGCTCCAGGCCTCCCTTCTGGCTGGTGGGCCTCGGCCCTGTGGAGGGCGGGCTCTCCTGCCCTGGGGGACCTCCGGATGCCCCCCGCAGATGTATGCAGAGCCAGAGGGGGATGAAGGCCTGGTGGGGTGGGTGGCTCCCTTCACCCACACCCCGTGTGGTCCCCACGTTGGCCTCAGGAGCCCAGGGACACCCTGGGCCTCCCGGTGCCTCGGTTTCCTCTTCTGCAGCCCCCACAGCGCTGTGGGCCAGAGTGACCGACAGTCCGCCCTTATCACGCGATGTCTAGAGCCAGAGGGGGATGAAGGCCTGGTGGGGTGGGTGGCTCCCTTCACCCACACCCCGTGCGGTCCCCACGTTGGCCCAGGGTCCCGCCTTTGGTCACAATGCCCACGGCTCTGTGGCTGGGCGCCCCAGGGGCAGAGCACACCCTCTTCCTGGCAGCTGGAGGCTGGAGAAGCCTGAGTTCGAGCCCTCGCAGGCCCTTTTGCAAGAAGCTTCACCGAGGTTACCCGGAGCACCCGTCTGCACCCAGGGGCTGGGCCGGCCCCTCCTGGGGCACCCTCCGTCTGGGATGACCCGCAGGCAGGAGAGCCAGAGGGCTCAGGACAGGCCAGTGACCACTCTTGAGGGCTGGCCGGGGCGACCACCGTGGGGAGGTCAGGCTGCCAGGCCTCACCGTCCGTCCCAGACAGTTGTCAGCTCAAGTGGTAAACTCTACGGAAAGGGGACGAGCACGTGTGTGGCTGCCGAGGGCCCCGAGGGCCGGAGGAGCTGAGGGAAACAACCGAACAGACCAGCAGCGGCCGCGCCGGCGGGCGGGCAGCCTCCACCCAGCGGGAGCCCCGGCCGCGGGCCGGCCGGTCAGCGGAAGGCTTCCGGCCCTTCCAGAAGATCTCCCCCTTCTGGGGCTTCCCCGACACCCCGCTGGGGTTTCCTTCCTTCGCCCTCCAGCTCCCGCGTTTTCTGTTTTCTGGCGCCTTCTGGGAAGGGCCAGCCTTGGCGTGGGTCGGGCTGCGGCCTCCTGCGGGGCTATCCAGCCGCCTGCCCGCTGCGCCCTGCACTGGGCCTTGCCTGGGGTGCAGGGCCCACAGGTCTCCTCAGGTGTTCACTTGCCCCCTCTTCCCAGCGATGGGACCCCAGCCCTCAGCGGGGATCCCGTGCCATCTTGGGAGGAGCAGGCCCTGTGTGGCTGGTTGGGGTGAGTGGGCTGCGGCCTCTTCACCCCGGCGGTTGGCGCTGGG
>NW_011897259.1:0-406 GCF_000151845.1 Pteropus vampyrus | reverse complement strand
GGAGGAGCAGGCCCTGTGTGGCTGGTTGGGGTGAGTGGGCTGCGGCCTCTTCACCCCGGCGGTTGGCGCTGGGTGTGTGGGCACTCTCTCTGAGACGCCCAGTGAGCACACACAGGGCTCCCAGAGCCACTTTGGGGGAGAGGGACCCCCAGGGCAGCACAGGCAGGCCGCAGGAATGGGCCGCGGGATGGGGCGGGGGGGGGAGGGGTGCGCAGAGGGGAGCGGGGGGGCTGCGGGGGCTGCAGGGGCCTCGGGGGGCTCCGAGGTGCCGCTCAGCCCTTCCCGCTTGGAGTCCCTGCGGCTGGGGCGCCTCGTTCATCGTCCGGAGGATCTGACCGGTGGATCCGGGGCCCTGCAGCGCCAGGCCCGCGGATACCCGGCTCCCCGCCCTTTGCCGGCCAGAACC
>NW_011897258.1:1977-3442 GCF_000151845.1 Pteropus vampyrus | reverse complement strand
GTGGCCCCAGCGACGTCTGCTTGAATATTCACAAAGCGAAACTGGGCTTCAGCTAATGGCTTCTGTCCACCTCCGAGAGGGTGGATGTGTTCGGCTCTGCTGCTGCTGGCTGAGCCGAGGAGCATGGGGTCAGCGTGGCCAAGGACCTTGGGAGAGTGGCTGTCACTACGGGAACCCGCCCGCCGCCCCGTCCTTCAGCCTCCGTGGGACCCTCCGCAGGGGTCAGGGCCCTCTTCTGCAGTTCTCACAGTGCTGGCGCCTGACGGGGCCTGAGGGACTCTATTCCGCCATCTCTGAGCTGTGCAGAGGTGAACATGAGGGCGACTGAATACAAGTAAAACTGAAGTGTGGCTTATTCACATGTGGTTTTAACCTCAATGCAGATCGGAAGTTTTTAAGAAACCTGAGTCTGAAAATAAAAATTTCTAAAGACAGAAGCTACAGCTTGACCTTGCCAAAGCCTCTCCCACCTCGGCCACCCACAGTGCTCCCTGAGTGTTTGCCGCAGCGCGTGAGCAGCTGCCGCTCCCAGGTGTGCCCCATGACTTTCTCCCACCACAGTGGCCCCTGGTTGTGGGTCCTAGTGACACAGGGTCTGCCTGCTGGGTGGCAGCACCTCCCTCCTCAACAGCAAGAGCGGAGGGAGCTGGTGCCTCGTGATGCTCCTGCTCCTGGGCTCTGCTCTCTGCTCACCCGCCGCGCATCTCGGATCCCGTGCCCGTAAAGTCTCTGCCTCGGGCGGGTGAGTTTGCTCCTGTAAGAAGTTCTTGGGAAGAGAGTAGACACCGGGCAAAATTCTGAAATGATTTGATTCTAACTGTGAAGAGCAGAGTAGCGTCCACTGTTTGTAGAATTCTCCTGATGACAGACTCGGCCTCTGGTGCCAGCTGGACAGAACCCTGGCATGTGCGGAGCTGAGCCCAGCAGCTGTGGTACAGAAGGGTCCAGGGGTGCTGTGGTGCCTGGGGCCCCCGGGGAGTAGCCCATTTTTATGCAGCCCGAGGCCTTGGAGCAGCCCCAGCCCCAGCTGACTGCGCACGTGCGTGCGACCGACTGGTTCCTGTGGGCCCACTCAGCCCCGCCCAACTGTGCCCCTTCCAGCCACAGGGGTTTTCACTGCACCTGCAAGCCTGTGACTTGTGGCTGACATTGCCTGACATGACAGCAGCTGTGACTGGTTTCTGATGGCCCAGGAGCAGAGGACATGGCCCCCCATACATAGGCAAACTGTGGGCATAAGAAAAGGCACTAAGAAATGTCTAATCACCACGCTGTACAGCCAAAACTAATATTATATGTCAACTATAATTGAAAATTAAATTTAAAAAGGCAAGAAAATATACTTAGTACCAGAGGCCAGACAGGAGAATGGAATGGAGACAACATGAGACCAGTGTCCCGTACGCCGCCCTCTACGCCCACACCCACTAAGGACTCGCTTGAGCTCTCTGGGGGCAGCTTCTTT
>NW_011897258.1:0-352 GCF_000151845.1 Pteropus vampyrus | reverse complement strand
AGAAGTGCCACAGCGGGGGGCACAGGGCAGCCCTGGGGACCTGAGCATGGCTGCTGTTCGCAGAGCCTCTGGCGGTAGTGAGCTCGCAGGCGGGGTGGGAGCCCAGAGGTGTCAGGAGCAGGACATCGGGCTGGTGTGACTGGGGCGGGGAATGAGAGACCGGGTCACAAAGCGGACGACAGAAAAACCACCGACTGCTCTACCCCTCCCCCTCTCTACCCCTCCCCCTCGGCGTCAGCTGTGCTGCTGCTTACGCGGTGGCCCCAGCGACGTCTGCTTGAATATTCACAAAGCGAAACTGGGCTTCAGCTAATGGCTTCTGTCCACCTCCGAGAGGGTGGATGTGTTCGGC
>NW_011897257.1:2689-3714 GCF_000151845.1 Pteropus vampyrus | reverse complement strand
GGACGGGCCCTGACTGGGGGTTCTGACTGGGGACTCCTGCCTGCACCCTCATTTCCTCTCCTCTCAAATGAAAATGAGGACAGTCCTCGTGCTTCGCTCCTCCCGTGTGCCAGGGGGTGACGTCCTTGTGTCTGGAGATCGTCTCCCGCTTTTCCGAGGGCAGAGGGGACGCTGACGGCCGTGCCGGAAGCCCGCGGACAGCTCCGAGGCGATCCCAGAGCGGCGTCGGTTGTCACTCGTGCACGCTCAGACGTGGTGGGCGCTGGGGGCCGAGCCGGCAGGGCCGGGAAAGACGCTGCCCTCACAGGAGAAACTCGGAGGCTCGGGGTCCCTGAAGCTTCTTCGGCAGTCAGCTGCCAGCAAAGGCACTTCCTTGAGCCTGGGGAGGGTCTGGGCCCACATGAGCTCAGCGGCTGGGGGCTTGGGGCAGAGAGCACACGGAGCTCAGTTCCACCTCTGGGTCATCGCAGCCCCCGAGGCCCGCGAACGGCTGGGCCCGAGACTGCCCACTGTCGCGCGTGAGGTCAGGAGAGGTGTCCACCGAGGTGGGAGGCTGCCACTGCCAGTAGGGGCAGAAGCCTGGGGCTGCTGTCCCCCGGGGGGTGCGAGGGGATCCGGGGCTCCGAGAACAGAGAAGACTGTCGCGTCTCCCTGGACGTAGCACCTGGAGTCGGACGACCGAGCCGGGAGGTACGAGCCGCAGCTCTGCACGTGGACGGCTCTGCTCAGGGGAGGGACCGGGGGAAGCATCGCCACGTTGGCATCGCGCCCCACCCCCCGGTGCCCTCCGCCCGGCTGTGCCCACGCCCCAGTCCCGTGCCTGCGTCCCCGGCCGCACCCCGGACCCCCGCCCTGGCAACCGGCTTCGTATTTGCGGAAACGTGATAATAACACTGATTATTAACAACACTGCTTTGTTTATTTTGCTGCCATTGTGTTCGCCTTAATATTTGTTCTCCTCATCTTCGATTTCAGAGCGTGAGAAATACAATGGGTGAGTTCTGGGGGAACCATTCTAAAGCCCC
>NW_011897257.1:0-484 GCF_000151845.1 Pteropus vampyrus | reverse complement strand
CCTCCCGCGGGAGCTTCCGCTTCTCCGCAGTCACCGGGCCGGCGGGAAAGCGTCGGCGGCGTCGTGGTCGGAAGCCAAGCCGAGCCCTTTGGGCGCTGGCCCCGGGGACCTGGGTGCAGGCCTCCCCCACCTTTCCGTCCTCCCCGGACCCTCGCCGGACCTCTCCGGCCTCTCGGTTTTCAAACCGCTTTGCGGATGGCTGATGGAAGGAGCGAGGCGGTTGCCGTGGGTAACGCGCAGGCGCGGGCCGCGCTCCGGCCCGGTTCTCAGGGTGTGCGGGGCCCTGTCCCACGGCTTTGCCTGCCTCTTTCTCCGGGCATCACTGCTCGCGGGAAGAGCAGGGTCCCCTCGCGCCCCGGGCCGAAAGCCCTCGATTTGGTCAGCTGTGCGCCATGACGCATCAGGCAACATGGCAAAGCCTGCGCTGGACGAAAACCTCCCTCGCTCTAGGAAAGGACACTGCGGCTTCCCTCTTTGATGGAAA
>NW_011897256.1:1138-2663 GCF_000151845.1 Pteropus vampyrus | reverse complement strand
CAATATTATGCTTATTATTATTTACTGTTTATCTCCTCAAGTGAAATAAACCTCATGAAGATTTTTTGTCTGTTTTGTTCTCTGTTCTTGGGATTATATTCTTTCAATCAATGCTTCTCAAACTTTAATAAGCCCAGGAATAACCTGGGGATCTTTCTAAAATGTAGATTCTAATTTGGTTGCTTTGAGATGGGACCTGAGAATCTGCATTCCTAACAAGCTCAGATGGCCCACACCTGGAATAGCAAGATTATTCCATGTGGATCCTCACCTGAAAGCAGGACCTCCAGAAGTTTTCCTTCCAGCGCCAATTTAAAAAAAACCAGGCTGGGGTGACAGTATCAGAATCACATGGGAGAGCTTTTACATATAGATTCCTGGATGCCTAGCTCAGAGACTATGATTTATAGGTCAGAAATACGGCCTAAGAATTTGTCTACTAAAACTCTCCAGGTGATTGAAATGTGCAGCCAGGATGCGTAACTGCTGATGTAGAGAAATTAAGAATTTCGTGCATGTGCAAATGTGATTCTGATTTTGCCAAATTGTTGCCTAGTGAGTGCAAAATGAAAATTGACATCTCAATTGAAAATCAAAAAGTTGTCTTTTTCCTCATTTGCATCATTTGGTTGGCCTCCAAAAGAATCTAATGATTTCAACAGAGAAAAAAAGGAAAATGTGTATAATCAACTCAGAATATCTTCATTTGTCACTTTAAAATTCTATTTAGTATTATGAAAATAACATAGGCACATGGTAAACAATTCAAACAGTAAAAAAAAAAAAAAAGCAATGAAAGTGAGCTTTTCTTCCATCCCGGATTTCCAGTCTCACTCCTGGGAGGAAATTATTGTGAACTGTTTCTTGTGGATATTTAGAGTAAATTTCTAGACACCCCTCCCCCCCACTTTTTTCCTTTTAAAAAAGGGGGAATGATTGAAAAAAGACTCATACATATAGAGGACAATTTGGTGATGGCTAGAGGGGAGAGGAGTTGGGGGCTGGGAGCAAGGGGTGAATGGTTAAAGAAATACAAATTAGTAGTTGATAGATGGTCACGGGGATGAGGAGCACAAGATAGGGAATGCAGTTAGCATTAATGTAATGGCTAGATGTAGAGCCAGAGGGGAGATAGAGTAATCAGGTGGATCATTTAATAAACTATAGAAATGTCTAACCAATGTACTGTATACTTTAAACTAAGAATAAAATAATAAAATAAAATAAAATAAAATACTAAAAAACAAAAGATGGAGTGGGGGCGGGGATGTGACCAAAGCCTCTGTATTGGGCTTTTTCTTGTTACTTTGTGCCTTGGTTAACCACATATTGTATTTTCTAAGATGGCTGCAACCCTAAGATACCCCTGACATTTCTCCCAGTGAGATGTGGAATTTATGGTCCTTTCCTTTGAACCTGGGTGGGCTTTGTGACTATGTTAGGAGTGACATTATGTGTCTTTAAAGTCTAGATCATAAAAAGTGATACAGCTTCCACCTGGTCTTTTTGGGATGCCTGCTCATGG
>NW_011897256.1:0-408 GCF_000151845.1 Pteropus vampyrus | reverse complement strand
TAGCATTAATGTAATGGCTAGATGTAGAGCCAGAGGGGAGATAGAGTAATCAGGTGGATCATTTAATAAACTATAGAAATGTCTAACCAATGTACCGTATACTTTAAACTAAGAATAAAATAATAAAATAAAATAAAATAAAATACTAAAAAACAAAAGGTGGAGTGGGGGCGGGGATGTGACCAAAGCCTCTGTATTGGGCTTTTTCTTGTTACTGTGTGCCTTGGTTAACCGCATATTGTATTTTCTAAGATGGCTGCAACCCTAAGATACCCCTGACATTTCTCCCAGTGAGATGTGGAATTTATGGTCTTTTCCTTTGAACCTGGGTGGGCTTTGTGACTATGTTAGGAGTGACATTATGTGTCTTTAAAGTCTAGATCATAAAAAGTGATACAGCTTCCACCT
>NW_011897255.1:0-7226 GCF_000151845.1 Pteropus vampyrus | reverse complement strand
TATCACTTTTAATGAATTAATATCTTCCTATAACAATATGGGAAACATAGAAATAAACACCAAATAATTATGATGACAATGATGATTGTGTTCATGATGATGATCATGACGATGAAGATGACAAGAAATAGCTCTGTAGTACAAGTCTACCAGAACCTGGAACAAATAGTTGAATACAGGTAGATTATTTGAGAAAAAGCAAGAGTAAAGAAGTAGAGATGGTGTGGAAGAGTGAGGCGATGAGACCAAAAAAAAAAGATAATTGCAGATGCATTACTGAACTGTGGCATATTCTACACTGTTCCTCCCACCGTGGGCCCTGTGAGGAACAGTGTAGAATATGCCACAGATATGTACCTCCAAAGTAGGGGAGGTGACGTGGAACTAGGTGTTCACCTTTACTCCTGTGCCCACCCATCCTTACTCCTTGCATTTTTCCTGGATGCATCACACCTAAGCAAGCATCTTTACAAAAGAAAAAGCAGGAAAGATGAGTCTCAACAAGCTCATGAGGTGAGACACTAATAGAAATCCTCCCAACCATCAATGGAGTTGAAATAGGTGAGAGATCAAAGAGAGTTGGTTTAGAGCACAAATATTGTGTACTACGCCAATGTATGAAGGATGATGGTATATATGAGCTGTGAAAATGAAATCTATGAAAGGCTTAATAATTTGCTTATGGTTACAGAGCTAGAAAATAGTGAAACAGGAATCTAACCTATGATCTAAATTTTCAAAGCCAGTGTTCCTAGCTATACTACTCTACTGTTCTGTTTGTTTGTTTGCTTGCTTGCTTGTTTAAGTATCTAATAAGGACAAAGATCAAGACGGCGATAGTTGACACTAATGTCTATATTCTTAAGACTATGTAATAATCGGTTTAAACTAAATGAGATACACGTCAATAATTATTAACTATGCTATTGGCTATGTATTTCCTGGATTCAATATTTCATGTAACTATGGAAAATTAGGTCTGATTATCACTGTTTCCTCCAGGAATGCTGCCTGCTGTGAGTTTATTTGATATCCTAAACTAAAACAGAAGCGATACTGAGATAATTGATAAGATAGACTTTACCTAGCAGTATATTATAATTTTCCCATTGCAATTCAGAGCTACACTATGTGGGTTAATGAGCCATTCAGAGGTTAAGTATGTCTTAACTTGTCCAAACTTTTTTACATTAATATGCCTTGACACTGCATCATTAAATGCTTATCTTCTAATTCCTCCATGTATTAGATTTTGTGTTTATATAAAGCTAGTTTTAATAAAAGATTGTTTTAATAAAAGTACAAATCACCATAAAAGTTGAAATCAGATATAGAATGATATTGCATTAGTGAAAAGGAGATATGTTTTAAGATTTATTACAACTAAGCTGATTTATTAAAACCTTGAAATTAGGATGGTTATCCTAGAAGGACGCATAACATTCTTATTTTTCACCTTTGATTTAGAAACAGTATAAATCCCCTGCCAATCTTCTAACATTTGGCTCTTCTCTTTCTCTAGAGACAAAAAACATGACTCTAAGGTTAATTTTTTTTTCATTCTTGAACTTATACTTAAGATTGGAAAATGGAAGTGGGGAGTTTTCTATGAACATTTTAAAAATAAATACATAAAAACAGATGTACCCTTCATCATCATCAATATGCCTATTGTTTAAAACAAACAGTTTATACAGCTACAAAAGTTCTGAAGGTGGAAAAAGGATGTCTGTTTCTGTTTCTACCTCTGGATAAATTCTAATATTGCATCCTCCTAATTCATTCCAAGTTCCTATGTGGTTACAGCACTCATCATTAAATTTAATCTATTTATTTAATAAATTGGTTATTTCTTTCTTTATCTTCTTCATCATTATTACCTTAACCAGACTAAAGTTTTTCACATGGATGAGTCAAGGATCAACTTTTATGCAAGATAGTACTTTAGACAAATCAAATAAGAAAACTCAAGATTTGTAATTAAAGCAGCAGCTGAAATGTATCAAACAAGACATTACCTTTTTAAAAAGTTAAATTTAAATTTGCTCATACATGAAAGGAGGATGTGCCTGACACACAAACACACACACGCACGCACAATCTAACTTATTTTATATTTGCTTGTTTTTTATGTTACAGCATGAAGAATGAATAACTCTTCAGAAGAAAACATGTATTTGATCTTACTCATTAAAGATGGTGTTCAGAGTGTTATCAAACACAGTGAAGAGAATCCTTGGGAGTCTGGTGGAGTTACAGCAGGGGAATCTGTGCAGTGCCTTCTTGATCTCGTGAAGTCCAACGAGGGCAGACAGAAGGCTTTGCCCACGGTGAGTGCTCAGTACCTATTGGTTTTTCATTTTGAATTGTACCTAAATTATATGATATTCATCCACTGACTATTTGTCTCATCTCTTTGCATTTCAGAGCATAACTATTCATTTTTTTATTGATATGACATAATTTCAGGTGTACAATATAATGACTTGCATATATTATGAAATAATCAACACAAGTATAGTTGTCATTTCTCACCATACATATTTATAAAAGTTTTTTTCTTCTGATAAAGACTTTTAAGATCACTCTTTTAGCAACTTTCAAATATGCAAGTCAGTATAATTTACTCTAGTAAATTATGGAAGTATATTACATCCTCATGATAATTATTTTATAACTGGAAGTTTGTAGTTTTTGACCCCTTTCAGCTATTTCTCCCACCCTCCCAACTCCTCTCTCCTCTGGCAACCACCAATCTGCTCTCTGCATCTATGAGTTTGGTTTTGTTGTTCCTGTTTTAAATTCCATATATAACTGAGACCATATGATATTTGCTTTTCTCTAACTGACATTTCACTAATCATATTGCTAAGTGAGACTTTTTGTCCCATTCCCTTAGATTTTAATGTGTAAATATTTCATCAAAAAGTCAACAGAATTTAGTAATATTCCATTGCCATCCAATGTCATGGATAGCCTAAATATTTTCTTCTGATAGTTAATGAAAAAATTGTTATTGTATCCTTGGGTCATATTAAAATAGAAATAAGAAAACAAAACTGCTTAATAAATAATGTCCTGAGGCATCTGTCAGAAAATTTTCTCTGTATAGTTATGTAGAGTGTTTTCTATAGCATAGAGCTTATTTCCAAAAGTGTTATATGTATAGCTTATTTCTATTTTTTTTTCCTATTTTCAGGTTGGATTTTTTTTATCACCATTTTATTCATTATCTATATGTCACTCACAGTCACATACACAAATAATAAGACATAGTTCTTGCATTCAATGAGCTGGAAGTCTTTTGGGGAGATACCACAGTATTGTGCCACAAATTTTATATAGCAAATATAGAATAATATGAGGACACAAGAGAAAAGATTATGTAATTTCATCTTCTTGATGTTACCCTAAATTTTTTTTTTATCACTAGACATTTACTGAAAACCCATAGTATTTTCAGGCATTACACTAGATGTTGTACACAAACAAACTTTGTATAAACTCCTTTCATTATACATTCTAACTAGGAAAACATAAAAGTTATCTTAATGAACTGTTGTAGATTATAGTAAATGATACATAACATTTTGCTGGGGACAGAGGGATTAATTTTGTATACTGTGGAAAGTCTCAGAGAATAATGTTGGAGTCCAATATTGAGAGATAAATAGTACTAAATAGAGTAAGAAATAAGTGTCAGATTGAAGGAACATGAACTAAAACAAAGATCCTGGACAGATTGATTGGGAATGGATTCCAAAAAAATTTTTATGTACTTTATCCACGTAGTAATAAATCTACAAACTTTTTAAATCTTGGATAATCCTGACCAGTTCATTTTTATAGAAAAAGTTTACCCAAGGAATGTGGAAAACGTGCTGAATGTGTGTGAGATGGAAGACGCAGAGCTTCTTTCAGAGTGACTTAGAATACCGCTTAAATTTTGGTGAAAGTCAGGACTTGTCTTTTAAGTCTTGACTTTTAAGACTTGTCATAGGAAGTGCTGAAGACTTCTCGTCTCAGACTGCTGGGATCCCAGATACAGCTAAACTAGGAACCCAGGGAGGATGGAATGGATGAGGTGATGGACAGAGGCAAACAAGAAGAGGAAAGTCCCCAAAAAGAGACTTTCTGTTGTGGGATACTGGAGTTAAAGCCCTAGGAAAAATGACTCGGTTCTAAACATCATAACTAGAAAAGATATGGCTCCCAGATAATTATAAAAAAAGCAGAATTGAGGACTCTTCTGGAAAGGAAGATTATAGATTTTTAGGTTAATAAAATTCAAGGATAGAGAAAAACATACTATTTTAAGGAGCCCAGTTGAACCAAAGGCCATGGATATGGATCTAAATATAAAGAGGTAATTATAAAATATCATGTCATAATGCAATGCACTGAATTTGTGAATATATCCATGCATTTCTTTATACTTTAATTTATAGATTTGGATCTTGATATACTGCTATGGACTGAATCTCTTCTAAATTTATATGTTTAAGCCTTAATCTCCAAGGTGATAGTATTTGGCAGTGGGCATTTGAGAAGTGATTATGTTGGGATGAAATCAGGATGTGGAGGCCCAGTGATGAGATTATTGCCCTTATAAGAAGAAGAAGAGACCATAATCCTCTTTCTCTGCGCCAGACCAGAGTATAGCAAAAAGGCATTGTCATCAGAAAAGAGTTTTCATCAGAATCTTCTGGCGCTTTCATCCTGAACTTCCAAGCCTCCAGAAGTAAAAAATAAATGAACGACTGTCGTTTATGCCACCCAGTTCACGGTATGTTGTTTTAATAGCCCAAGCTGACTAAGACATATATGTACCTAAAATATAGAGTATTAATTAATTAAATACTCTATTTCAGCACTATTCAGCACAATAGAACTTGTTGTAATGATAAAAAATGATATCTATATATGCAATGTCCCATATGTAGCCATTAGCCACATGGCAGTTGAGAACTTTGAAAGATTGCTGGTGAGACTGAAGAGCTCAATTCAAACTGCATTTTATGTTAATAATATAAACTTAAATAACTACATGTGGCTAGTGGACAACCATATTGAATGACATTGTTTATATAATCTAATGCAGCTTCTTTTTTCTCAATTTTTATTGTAATCTTAGGGGAAGAAACATGTCTTATTCGCCATAATTCTAATGTCTTCCAGCTTCTTATTGGCTTCATGCATTAACTAACATCAATACCACACCTTGTAGTAAGTTAATTTCGTGTCCTAATTTGGACAAAGATTTTTTTCACATTTGGACCATGCCTTTTTTATTTTAGTATGTTCTATAGCTGACTTCTTATTTCTATATTCTTTGCCTAGTATTCCATAGCTTAGAGTGAGCCAAACTCTCAGAAACACTCTCTATTTTAAGAATTTCATTGATTTCTGGCAACCTGCTTACTGAAATACGTATCCTCCTGTTCAAGGCTTTCAGTGGAGCTGTTATTTTGGGCCTTTCTTTGACTAGTGGCTGGGTCGTTTATACTTTTTCTGGATACTATCTCATCTTCCTGGCTTACTCTCTTATTTTGCCACATGTATCCTCAAGTATTTTTCTAGAAAAACTGTGAGGGTAAATTTTCTGAATGTCTCAAATGAAAAATATGTCTTTTGTCTTTTACACATATGATAAAAATTTTGACTAATTATAAGTCATGTTCCTTCATACATTTGAAGGTGTTGTTTCATCATTTTCACCCATCAACCATTTTTAATCACCTTAATGTCAGGCTGATTCATGTTGATTTGTCAGTAAATTTGTTTACTTTCTAGATAATTTTAGGATCTTTTATTTAACTTATTTCCTAAAATCTTTTATTTAACTTATGTTCTTAAAATTGCCTAGTGTTTACTTAGCTATGCTCAGATTCTGTCGATTCGAAGCTCTGCATTTTCCTTCAGCTCAGGAAATTGTTCTCATTCTAACAGGAACTATCCTCTATTTTTGAAAGTTTTCTGTTTCTTTTTGGAATTTTATTACACATAAGTCTTTTTTCTTAGATTAATCCTTTACATCATTTTCTTTCTTAAAAGAACACAACTTTTTGGGGGAGAGGGGTGGCTGTATTTTTTAAGATTTCGGGAGATACACCATTTCTTTAAATTGTATTATTTATTTTTAATTGAGAAATATTTTTAAATCTATGATTGTTGCTTCATCTTAACATCCCTGGTTCATGAATGTAAGAATATTAAGAATCTCTCTAAGGATATTTATAGAATTTTTTTCTTTGTTTGTTTTTGCCTTTGTTTATGTACTCTTCTACAGATTGCTTTAAGGGCATTTCACCTTTGTTTATCTTGGGTTTTTTTATTTGTTTGTTTGTTAGTTTAGTTTAGATTTCAGAATTTCTCAAATATCAGGTGATTCTTATGAATCTGTTTAATTTTAAGAATGAAAAGAGAAGAAAGATGACTTTATAGACTTTAAAGATGACTTTATGTTTTATATATGTCATCAGATTTTATCAACTCTGAATTTCCTTTAAGATGAAAGTGTGAGATTGTAACCATTGTGCCTGAGCACAGAATGTCAGACTGGTTCTCTACAGGTGAGCCCATATTAGTTATTCTAGTTTCCCACAGAAAATTATTTCAGTTTTCTTTGAGGTGAACTATCTGAATTTTCCTTTGGAGTCAACTGTTAAATTGTCAAATTGTACTATGGATGTACTAGAGGTTAGGTCAGAGATGATCCCAACTCAGCAGAGTCTTTCCACCAAATTGCTGTGTCTTACCATATGTTTATCTTCTACCTTAGAGAAATGGCAGAAAAATGATAACAGGCATGACTTTTCAGATTTCAGCAAGGGAATATATACCTGACTCCTTATACTGAGATATCTTTCTTTAACTGAAGAGGGTACCAACACTGACCAAGTTCAACCTCCGGAGCAATGTAATTTATGGTAAATGAGAGAGTAGGCAAAATTAATCTGATTGGCATGTTTGAAGCTGTTCTAAAGTGGTGGAGATTGTGGGAGTAAATATTTTTGAAAAGAAAAGAGTCATTTTTTTATTTACTGCTCTCATGAGAATTCAAGTAGAATGAGACCCTCAGATTGAGTATAAAATAAGTAAGGCATTGTGGAGTGCTGTGGATAGAGAGTTCAGATGACCAAGGGTTAAGTAGTGAATATTACGCTAAGGATAAAAGGCAGACTGAGCACACATATTTTCTTCCCTCCCTTTCCAAAAAGAAAAAA
>NW_011897254.1:4955-5256 GCF_000151845.1 Pteropus vampyrus | reverse complement strand
GGACATCTTGACTTTAGCATCATAAGACTCGTGGCAGCCGTCTGACCTCAAGAACTGTAAAAGAATGAATTTGTGTTGTTTTAAGCCTCTAAGTTGGCGGTAACTTTTTACGGTAGCAATAAGAAACTGATGCACGGATCAGCCTCCTATGAGGAGGCCCCCAAAGCTGTCCCGCGTGGAGCTCGGGCTCTCCTTTTTGTGACTGTTCGACCATGCTGATTTGGGTTGAATGCCATTATTATTACTGTGTTCTCATTTTTGCCCTGGTGGAGTCGTCTCCTTCTCCCCCTTCTTGTCTCTT
>NW_011897254.1:0-2320 GCF_000151845.1 Pteropus vampyrus | reverse complement strand
GTCAGCTCGTGATCTATTCTGGCGACTCTCGCTGCCCTTCCAGGTTACACCGGTAGGAGCAATTACTTGTATTTCCAAGAAACTATATTTGCCTGAGAAATCTTTACATCTATTTTTTCACTTGAAAACAATGAAAATAAATCCTGAGTGGAGAAGTGACCACCCACTTTATGTTGCTACATACTTCACTCAAGTATGACCATCATAAGTGTTGTTTTCGGGTTTGTAGGAAGCACAGTTGTTTACTAGCCGTAACTTCAATGGGGAAAAAAAAAACGAGATATGAGACATAGAAACAACCGATCACTGATCTGGCCATCCCATTACTTCAAGATAGGGCTATTAAATATACTTCATAAGTTGCTAATGCAAAGTGTTTACATTACTCAGTACACACTAAAATGTTAGAAGTCTACCTGGTTTGAACTAGACATCTCCCATCTCAGTATCTAAGTCTCTTCTGAATATGCATGTTATTTATTAATAATAGAATAAGCTGAGTAAGCATTCCTTAAGTCTAATTTAAGTCAAGCAGAAGATAAATCAGCCACATCCTTGGATTTTATGCCATGATAAATAAATAATGATGTACAAACCTTCAGAAATGTAGTTAAAAATTAGAACGAATACACATTCCCCCAAAAGACTCACGGTTGTTTGTCCTTGACAGTCGTCTGAAAAGATGAAGAGCACACATCTAACCCCAAGACTCACCTGTCTTCAATAATTTAATTCGGCAAAACTTTGACAATCACCTACAATGAATAAGTGACCGGGCTTGTCATTTCAGTGGGAGTAAAGATGAACAAGACATAGCACCTGTACCAGAAGAACTTATTCACTTTTTATCCACCAAGATATTGATACCCTTTTAGTACCCCATTTTATTTTCTGTTCCCAACAAGCCTTGCATGAGACAGAATCAAAGCCTGTCCCGCCCCATGTGGCACACACTGACTCCACAGTGAAAATGGCAATGCCAAAAGAAAGGAGAAGGAAAATAGTAACAATTTTTCCTAGAAAATCAGTTTGTGTTGATTGAAATCCCTTTTCTCCAAGCAAGTTTTTTCCCCCAAAGAATTCTTAGATGAGTTCTCAAATATTTGTTCTCATTATAATTTTCCTTCTGATTTGCTTTAAGACCAATAGGGAAAATCTTGTGCTTTACCGTATGAAAACAAGGGAATCCAGCTGCCTTCTCCACAGCAAAACACCAAAACAGTGCGATAAGTCAGTTGAAAGAATCATGTCTTGTGCAATTTGGAGAGTTCCTCTTGAGCTGAAATTTTGAACACAGATAAAATGCCGAATAGGTAATGCCCATAGACAACTGATTTTAATAAACCTTAAGGAGATCTACTGTTTGAATTCGAGTCAGCGGTGGGAGATAAAGAATGTTCTGTCTGTATCAGCAGGGCTGGCATCAGGACAAGAAGCAACCTGAGGTTCTGCCCAGCCCAGACAACTACTCAGCCTAATGCACTGTCATCTGAGAAAATGCTCTAGCCTGAGTCTGGACTAGCTTCGAGGCTACATACATCCTAGCAAAGTTGTTGATGTGTAGGGGAGGAAAATAATCTCCCTTCTAGTTTTCTTTATTCTTAGCTGGGGCCCCCAAAACAAAAGAGAAAAACAAACAGAAGTCTAATAACATGTATAACTCATGTATACAAAGGAGACACTCCCCCCCCCCCAAAATGAGTAACTCAAAGAGGTGGTTTAGAACTCTAGCTTAAGTACCATCTTCACCTAAAAGCAAAACCAGAAAGGTGTGGTCACAGGAAAGCCAGTTATGGAAGAGTTACCAGAAAAAGCATCATAAATAAGGGTAAGATTTGTTATTTAGATTTAAAACGATGCCTTCTTCATCCATAAGATGCTCTCGTGATTTAGAGCAATCCTCTTCTCTACTGATACAGAGAGGGAGACACCCCCTAAAATGGAGATTTACTTTATAAAAGTAAATTTCCCTTGCCAAAGGGCAACTTCTACTGTTTTCAGAGTTTTCTTTTAGTTACCTATGATGACATTGATGATGACTGAAATGATGGCAACTATGAGAAACAATCCTGTTACAACAGAAATCCCTCTGCTCATGTGCTCTATCAATATATCTGAAGCTAATCTGTGTATATGTGGTAAATTCTTTAGTGGTCACCAATTTCTCCCAGCCCAGTAGGCAAGCCCCTTGGTAATGTGGCATTGCTAATCCTCCCAGAGATTGAGGCAGGCCTTGTGATTATTTTCTGATCAACTAAATGTGATAAAGCTGATAATCTATGAGTGCTGGGGTCTGGGCCTCCAAGAGACCCTGGGAGCC
>NW_011897253.1:1771-3374 GCF_000151845.1 Pteropus vampyrus | reverse complement strand
CAACCACTGCGCTCTGAAATATTAATATTTAAAATAAATTTTTGAATATGATTCTCATATAAAACATAACTTTAAATCACTTCTTTTTTTTTTTTAACATACATAGCAGATTGCTTATTTGGCTTATTTGGCTGAGCTCCTGGTTCATTGCTCACATAGAATGCTGGTATTACCTCCTGCTTTGTCTGACTGCTTTTCCCAGATGCCTTCCTCATCAATTTATCACATTGCAATAAAAATGATCTTTCAACATGCAAACCTGATCACATATCTCTTCCACACTTCACTACTTTCCAAGTTTTTGACTTGCCATTGGCCTTAGACTATTATACATATACATATAGTCTATTATACATGGACTATATGACCTAGATTTTGTTGTCTCTTTAGCTTCAAATCTTATCACTTTGCTACCATCAACCTTCCCAACCTTCATGATTTTTACTCCAGGTAAATATTATTTTGCAGTCTGTAATTTCACAATCTTTCTCCCTTGGTTGGGGGGCAATTATATGTATTATATCCTGTCCTGGAATACTCTTTCTTATACCTTTTCATCTGAAAATCTCTTACTTGTATTTTATGTCTCATTTATATGCCATTTCATCAAATGAGACTTTTCCATTTAAAAATTCTTATTTCCTTTTTCTGATTTATGCTGTGTAATATACCATATCTCTGTCTGTCTATGTACTCTTTTCTGAATTTAGGTATTTTTTGAAGGAATATCTATCACATTTATAATTACATCCCTAGGACTTAGCACAGTAACTTTAATGTAATAAAATCCTTTGCTATGTGCCAATTATTTTAAGTAGAGTTCATATGGTGAGGAAAAGTGTCACATTAAATTCTAAATACAATTTCTACACAGTTCCTGTTTATAGCATATATATATATATACATACACACATAATCTTTTCACTTATTAAATTACTCTATTTTAAATGAAACAATTATTTTTTTCATCTTAAATATACATACCACTCATTTAAGATCTTCTGATATTCTCATCTATATGAATTTTTGCATTTACCTTAATTTCACCTGTTATCCTGTAGACATATTCATCTAGACATGAGAACATGTATATATCTATTTTAAATACAATTTGAACAAATATGATTTTTGATCTTTTCATTAATCAATTTATTTTGAATATAAGGTATTTTTTTTAACTTTGAATTTTATATATATATAGTACTGACCATATGTGCTATCCACACATCTGAACCGGCTCTATTACTTGTTCTGAGCAGGGTTACAATGGCTACGACACATCATCAGTTGGGTAAAACTGTCCTATCTCATGATGGCATAATCCCAGCTCGATTCTTATTGGTGGGCGAACAACCCCACACTGATGAAGCCTGCCTCGCAGTGAAAAGCCACTATCGAAGAACTAAAAAGTAGAGTTGCTATGACTGCTTGGCCACCATAGCTCTTTGATTCCTAGATTATCTCTTCTGATACTTCCTGATTAAGAGCTTGAAGGCCAAAAGGATTGCGAGGCCCTGCTTCTACCATTTGTATCTGTATTGAAAATCAAGGTAAAGACCACTTGTGCCCTTCTGCTAACAGAACGTGTCTGTCCTCACTCAAC
>NW_011897253.1:0-347 GCF_000151845.1 Pteropus vampyrus | reverse complement strand
ATGGTTTCCAGCTTGAGCCCTCCAATTCAATCACATCTGCTGCAAATGAGGAAATGGAAGTGACTTTGCAAAAAACAAAGAAACAAAACACAAACAACAAAAAAATCACTCCGCTTGTTTCAAAAGGTGGCAGGAGTTTGAAAATTCACAAACACTCTTTTGCCTAACAAGTACAGCCGAGGTTACTGCATGAGCACAGTCTGCTTCTCAGGCTTGGCTAACCTTTCGAAAGTAAAAGTTCAAATATTCAGGAGCAGAACAACAAGGACTATGAATTTCAGATGTTAAAATTCCTTTTTTGTACCAAATTATTTGTTAAGAAAAAAATTGTATCTTATTACCCGCTA
>NW_011897252.1:0-1972 GCF_000151845.1 Pteropus vampyrus | reverse complement strand
ATCCTCGTCGGTCGTTTTACACGGGAGATGTTTCTTAATTTTCCCCATCCACACCCCGGGGGTCTGAAGCACCAAGTTGGACTACCAGATGGGGGCCACAATTCAACACTGCCCATACCTCTTTGTTCACGACGCACATCTTTCCTTGTCAGGCTCTTCATACTCTGGGAATTTGAACCTGTGCAGGGTCCAGCAGTGTTCTTTTCTTTCTACCCAGAAAGAGGGCCCATGGTTCGGTGGCACCTAGAAGACCAGAACCGGAATTCTGGCCAATGCCAAATTAGGAGCCAATATATAAAGCAAAGAAACGCCCCCCTTCCCCCCAGAAGTGGTGCTTCATCATTTAAATTATTACTCTATCCAGCCCATTGATTCCCCTAGAGGGGAAACCTCGTATCCACACACCTCCTTCCCCACACACACACACACACACACACACACACACACACACACACACACACACGCAGAAGGTCTTGAATATTCTAACACCAGCCGACTATACAGAAGGGGGCTGTTAAAATATGATTAATAGCCAGTCGGTCAGAAGCACAGGTAACAAGGACTAGCGACTGACATCTGGAGTGGAGACAGTCCTGTAGAACTGAGTCCTTAACTTAAGGAATCGGATGCTACCTCCAGGTAGCTGGTGTCAGAATTGCGTTATACTGCAGGGCACTCAGCTAATACCAGAGTATTGTTTGGTAAGGAGAAAAAAACCCCACACAACAGAATTGGTTTCAGAACTGTATGTGTAGAAGTACGACTGAACTTTGTGTGTTGACCTTGAATCTCACGACTTTGCTGAATTCATTTATTATCTCTAATGGTGTGTGTGTGTGTGTGTGTGTTCTGTATATGTATATAATATATCTGTGAATCTGGATAGTTTCATTTCTTCGTTTCCAATTTGGATACCTTTTTATTTCTCTTTCTTGCCAAATCTCTCTGGCTCGACCTTCCAGGACAAAGATGAGTAGATGAAAAGGCAGCAGGAAATGCTTTAAGTCTTTCGCCATTGAGCATGACATTAGGCATGGGGATTTTTCATAAATGCCCTTTATCAGGTTAAGGAAGTTCCCACCTACTCCTTGTTTCTTGAGTGTTTTTATCTTGAAAAGGTGTTGGATTTTGTCAGATGCTTTTTCTGACCATGTCGTTTCCCACCTTTATTCTATTAATGTGGAGTATTACACTGATGGATTTGCATGTTGTTGAACCACCTTGCATTCTAGAGTAAATCCCACTTGGACATGGGGTATAATCTTTTTATTATGCTGGTGGATTCAGTTTGCTAGTATTTTGTTGAAGATTTTTGCGTCTATATTCATAAGAGATATTGGTCTGTAGCTTCTTTTCTTGTAATGTCTTTATCTGGATTTGGCACCAAGGTTATTAATACTGGTTACATAGAATGAGTTAGGAAGTATTCCTGCCTCTTGTATAATTTGGAAGAGTTTAAGACGAATCGATGTTAATTCTTCTTTAAATGATTGGTAGAATTAGCCTGTTAAGTCATCTGGTTCTGGAATTTTCTTTGTTGGGAGGTTTTTGATTGCTCCCAACAAAGGAGCAATCTTACTAGTTCATATTTCTTATTTCTTCTTGACTCAGTTTTGGTAGTTTGTGGGTTTCTAGATATTTGCCCATTTCATCTAGGTTTCTCATTCGTTGGCGTACAATTGTTCATAATATTCTCTTATAAGCTTTTTTTTCTCATAAGCTTTTTTTATTTCTGTAAAATCAATAGTAATAGCCTCATTTTCATATTTGATTTTAGTAATTTTATCTATTTATTTATTTAATTAAAAAATTTTTTTTAGCCGAGGCAACCCTTGGTTAACCTCACAGATTGCAAGGACCTTGTCATCTTATAATCTCTTATTTTTTATTTTTTACACCTACAGCACCTGGTCTTCCTAGGTGGTCTCCCATCTAGGCCCGACCCTGCTTAGCTTCCGAGATCAGACAGGAT
>NW_011897251.1:3477-4367 GCF_000151845.1 Pteropus vampyrus | reverse complement strand
CAAAAACCCCTTAATAAAGCGTCATTTGAGCGGCTGAACCTTCCTTGCCCCACCGGAACGCAAGCTGCCCACCTGTCCTGGGAAGGCCTGCAGACCGGGCGTGGGGGTGGTGACACAGACGGGCGCAGATGTACAGTGAAAACCGCGGTCACCAGGGCACGCTGGCCTGACCCCAACTGTGTGATGTGACTTTAGGAAGCGAACGTCTCAGAGAACGTGGCTCCCAGACACCGGTGGGGCCCAGCAAAGACCTCTGCCGCCCATCGCCAGCTCACTTAACCCGTGACATAAACACGGCCATCGTTGCAAAGGATAAAAAAACATAACAACAGGCACCTAATGCTCATTAGTTCACCTTTGACACACATTAAATGCCAAACATACACACGTACGTGACTGACTTTTAAGTGTGAAAAATCCTATTTCTGAAAGCGGTCCTTTAAGAAGAAAATGTATAAACCGGCCCCAATCTAATCTCTAACGTAATAAAGGAGAAAAACAAGAACAACGAAGCAGGGAAGAGGCCACCCCGGCAGCGACAAGCTGGCCCCGGGAACAACGACCCAGGCCTGAGCAGCACAACCTCGAACGACAGCACGAGAAACGACCTGGTGTCGGCAAAACGCAACGGCCAAGGCGATGCAGCCCTCAGGAGATGCTTCCACTGACCGACGCTCTAACACTGGGGTCCCCGACCCCCGGGCCGCGGACCAGTACCGGTCGGTGGCCCGTCAGGAATCAGGCCGCACAGCAGGAGGCGAGCGGCTGGGGAGACAGCGAAGCTCCATCTGTGTCTGCAGCCGCTCCCAGCGCCGGCATCTCCGCCTCAGCCCGTCAGGCATTAGGTTCTCATAGAAGCCCCGTTCCCTGGTGCCACAAAGGTTGGGGAC
>NW_011897251.1:0-377 GCF_000151845.1 Pteropus vampyrus | reverse complement strand
GGGGAACCATGTCGCAAGCCGGATCCACTGCCCAGATTTGGCAGAAACAGGGAGGATGTTAATTCTCAAAAGGTGACTCTCACCTGCTCCACAAGCCACACTAAGCTGCAGTGAGCAGTGACACGGATGACGCCCACAGCTAAGGGGGTGCTGGAAGGCACCCAGCCCGCCGCACCCCCTATCTGCACTGCAGGCAGGATGCCGGCCTTCGGGGGTGGCTGGCTGTCCGTGGTTATCCTGCGCCTCACCAAGGCAGGGGCCGCCGTGCTCCCCAGTGCGTCTCTACCCGACTGGGGGGACTGTGTGAGGAAGGCTGCTGCTCCAACTGGGAAGGAATGAACGAATGAACGAATGAACCGACCCCCTTCCCTGCCCCC
>NW_011897250.1:6178-7700 GCF_000151845.1 Pteropus vampyrus | reverse complement strand
TCTTCAAGGACTGAAATAGGTTTTCTACAGTTTGGCTCTTTCTATTCCTACTGCATGAATCAGTTAGGTCCCTAAAACTAAGGTAACATACTCTTTCACATGCAAAGATACTCTGAGTTGGGCTTCTCCCACTTCAGTGTACTCAAGAGTCACCAGATTTCCACATTCCACCTCAGACTACCGAATTAGAATATATGACAGTGGAGTTCAGAACTCTGCTTTTTATTTTTAATGTTTTTAATTTTTTAATTTTTAATTAAGTTTATTGGGGTAGCATTGGATAATACAATTATATAATTTTCAGGCGTATATTATAATTTGACATCTATATATTCTATTGTGTGTTTACCACCCAAAGTCCAGTTTCCTTCAGCTACTATTATCTGATCCCCTTTATCCACTTCACCCTCCCCTATCCCCCCTATATTTGACCCCCTTTACCCTGTCTACATCCCCACTCCTCCCCACCCTTTACCCTCTGGTAACCACTAGTCTATAGTCCATGTCCATGAGTCTCTGTTTGTTTGTCCTGTTCATTTGTTACTTTTAGGTTTATATCCCACATACAAGTGATTTCAACATTTTCTGTCTGGCTTATTTTGCTTAGCGTGATTATCTCAAGGTCCATCCATGTTGTTGCAAATGGCAGCATTTCATCTCTTCTCATGGCTGAGTAATATTCCTTATCAAAAGCGTTGCTTGCAAATATATTTTCCCATTCAAATGGTTGTCTCTTTACCTTGTTGATGGTTTATTTTGCTGAGCAGAAGCTTTTTAGTTTGTTGTAGTCCTATTCATTTATTTTTGCTTTTACTTCTCTTGCCTTTGAGGTCAAATTCATAAAATCCCCTTGAAGTCCAAGGTCCTTGAGTTTCATTCCTATGTTTTCTTCTACGCATTTTATTGTTTCAGGTCTTATATTCAGGTCCTAAATCCATTTCGAGT
This sequence comes from Pteropus vampyrus, assembly GCF_000151845.1. Classification (NCBI taxonomy): domain Eukaryota; kingdom Metazoa; phylum Chordata; class Mammalia; order Chiroptera; family Pteropodidae; genus Pteropus; species Pteropus vampyrus. Next base: position 6,755 of record NW_011897250.1, on the reverse strand, counting down.
TAATTTTGGTGTGTGGTGATAGACAACAGTCTAGTTTCATTCTTTGGTAGGTGGCCTTCCAGTTTTCCCAGCAACATTTATTGAAAAGGCTTTCCTTTCTCCACTGTATGTTTTTGGCTTTTATTTGCCCATATAAATATGGGTTTACTTCTGGACTCTTGATTCTGTTCCACTGGTCTGTGTGTCTATTTTGCTGCCAATACCATGCTGTTTTGATTACTGTTGCTTTGTAGTATAATTTGAAGTCAGGCAGAATGATGCCTCTAGCCTTGTTCTTTGTTCTCAGGATGGCTTTGGCAATTTGGGGTCTTTTGTGCTTTTATACAAATCTGATGACTTTTTGTTCTAATTCTTTAAAAAATGTCAATGGGATTTTGATGGGGGTTGCATTAAATCTGTATGATGCTTTAGGTAATAAGGTCATTTTAACTATGTTGATTCTTCCAATCCAAGAACACAAAATATCTTTACATTTCTTTGTATCTTCCTCGATTTCTTTTAATAGGGTCTTGTAGTTTTCATTATATAGGTCCTTCACATGTTTTGTTAAATTTATTCCTAGGTATTTTATTCTTTC
>NW_011897250.1:0-1993 GCF_000151845.1 Pteropus vampyrus | reverse complement strand
ATTTGAAAGTTTCTCTTCCATCACTTAAAAGCCTTTTTTTTCCTGGATGGTTTTCTTGCTCCAATTTTCCAATTTATTTCACTAAGTTCTTCTTCCTCAATTGGGTGCTGCATCCACCAAACCCAAGCAACAGTAACAATGCTCATGCTGGTCATGCCAGCGTATAGAAGATCAGTAAAGCCTGTCATGTTTGTCCCAATGATTAGTGTCTAGGTGAATCAACTTTTTAAAGATATTTCTTTATATATTTCTAAATATATTCCCAAATAAATGCCCCCAAAAGATTGTAACATCCTTAAAGGCAGCAATAAAAAGAAAAACTTTTACATTCCCCTGATAGCATTATTAACCTCCATTATCTATGATATGGTGGTAATTTAAAAGTCTTTTCATTTCATTGGGAAAGTTAGATGACATATAATAAACATTCTAAAATGCAAAGGTGAGAATGAAAGAAAGTAAGATAAATACTTGAGGGCCCAAAGAAAGAAGTTAAAAACTGAAGCTCAGAAGGTATTTGCCAATTTCACAACCAAGAAACATGGTTTCATTGGCTCTCTGCGGACAAAAACCACGATCTTAGCCCTGCAAAATTCAGGAGTAATACTAAGAATACAAATAATGCTAGAGTCCATTAAGATACACAGTAAAAAGTGTGATAGAAAACATGTGCTCCATATTGGGAGATAGAGATAAATGTGTCTATCTTGACCAAGGTTCTGAGTGAGTAAAAAGATTTCCTCAAGAGTAATGACCATAGACCTGTTAGCACATGGGTTTGGATTCACATTTATACTACATAGTCCTAGAAATTGCAAAGCAAAAATTGATATAAAGTGACCTGAGGTTTATAGTATTCCCAGGCACTTAACAAAAGAGGGAAAAATAGTCCTTCCTGGAGGGATAATTTTAAATACAAAATTCAGAAGATTCCATAGATAAAGCTCAATTAAACTTGTACTTACAATCCAAAATCACAAAAAATGAGTAAGCAAGCCACAATCTGCAGAAACAACAAGTAGCGGAAAGAGGATTACACTACCCCTTCTCTAAAAACTCCAGGAAATGGAATTAACAGATGTAAGATATAGAAATTAATTATATTTAAAATAGTTAAAGACTATAAAAGATAGAATTAAAAGCATGAGAAGGTAACATAACACTATCAAAAAAGATTAGAAAGATTTAAAAAGAATCAAATAGAATTTCTAAAACAGAGAAACAAAATGTCTGAAATTAAACCCTCAGTGGTTGAGTTAATAGCAGATTAGACAGATTAGACATAGCTGAAGTGAGGATTAGTAATCTAGATGACAGAGCTGAAGAAACCATTCAGAATATGACACAGAGAGAAAAAGAGAGAGATAGCATGGATGAAAGCCAGTTTTTCCCTGATTGTTCTAGACTTTCATTTTTTCACTCTTAATTATCATTGAGTGGAGTTAGAGTAGCTGCTTTTCAGGATGGCATAGCTTGACAGAGAAAGCCATAGGAAAACAAATAACTGTGACCTAATATGACAACATCTATGATAAAATATATAAAAGGACCAAGTATATGAGAGAGGTAACTTTTTTTGTTCTCAGTCAAAACCCAGTACCTAGAACAACATCTAGAACATAATATTTGCTCAAATCACACTGAATTAATAGTATTTAAGTCAGTGACCTAGGTAACATAACTCCAACTCTACTTCCACTAATTCTACTTCCTCCCATTAAGTTCTGGATGAAGCAATACCAACAAGGAGCAATGTGCTAGACTAAGAACCTTACATAGAAAATATCATTTAATGTACAATATTAAGAGGTGGAAAAAATGAGAAAACCAAAGCTTTGATAGACTAATAACTTGCCCAAGTTCACATGATATGTAAGTGGCAGAAGCAAGCTACAAATTCAAGTGATCTCATCACACTATTACATCCTTGGGTATGTGACCTTTTAACATGCTGTAAACACTGGGTCTCACTGGTGAACATGACTCAGTCACC
>NW_011897249.1:4995-5353 GCF_000151845.1 Pteropus vampyrus | reverse complement strand
CAAACTCATTTGGTTTCATAGATATAGCTTATTAGAAACATGAAAATAATTTCTTATGACTTTACTGTAATGGAAAGCATTACTAATATATATATATGTATATTCTCTGAAGATAAACTTAGAGATAAACTTAAAGGCACTTGGCAGTCATGGAAAGGATTTCTGAATTAAACTGGTTAAGGCAGGCTAATAGTGAATTCTTATTAGTTTCTCTCCTAACTTCCTAAAGAAATGAACTTATATAGATAAAGGAGATGAAATCTTTTAATAGTCCTATAAGAAGGGGTAAAGAGGTATAGATTTTTCTATAGAAAAATCTTTAGAGAAAAATATTTAGAGTATATCTCACAGTTCAAAA
>NW_011897249.1:0-2270 GCF_000151845.1 Pteropus vampyrus | reverse complement strand
AATAAGAGAAAATTTTTAATTTTTGCTAAAATGTACATAATAATAAAGGCTTGGGAAAAGTGATGCAAGGTCTCCATCATTTAACCTGTGCTGATGTATTTGTCTTTTGCCTGAGAATGAAGAAAAAAAGCAATTGTGGCACATACTTACTGATTAACCCAAATATACAACTCTATATAAAGCAATAGTAACTTAGGATTAATATACTCCTTTTTCACAGTGCAGCCAACGGTATTAAATTTTGCCACAGTAGGAGGGTTAAGCTACATTTAATCATTTCCAAAGTAGGTAAGATGAGCAACATTAATTCTGTTGAGCTTTAATTTGCTTTTAAGGAGTCATCTTGCTTAGAGAATTATTTTGCAAAAAGTGAGTGATTGTGTGGTACCAAAAAGAAATATTATGCAGTATATACTGAAAAGACTGAAAAATATTTTAAAAATGAGGCCAGGAGAATGCCGGAAATCTTGCTTCTGGCAGCATCCTGATGGGGCAACAGGAGGGCAGCACACACAAGCCAACAGGGCTTTGAATATTCCTTAGTTTTAAAAATTATTTGCTAAAATCAGTCTTGTAATGAAAGATGGCATGTTAGCAAGGTAGGGGGACGTTTTCTCCTCCGTTAAATTCTCTTCTCCCCAGAGAAGTTCCAAGTTAGTATTTCACTAACTATTTAGAAATTAAATTCTACCTACATCTAGTAACACCTACATAGAAGGATGACCAGTGGTGTAATGTCTAGAAACCCTGAAATATGAGAAACATTGAAAGAACTGAGACTATTTAGCCTGGAGAAAAGACAGGGGATACATGGAGGCTGCCTTTGGATATTTAAAATGCTTCCCTGTGCTCTGTTGGATATCATATACAAGGAGGAAGATTTCAGTTTAATACAGCTGTAATACCTATATGGAAGTATCATATATGTGACTGTATCTGCTCATCAGTACAAAAAAGCATGGAGAGGGCATGCTAGGATTATTTGCATGTGTTCTCTATGTGTATTTATGAACAATTTAGGAGACTAAGAGAACTGGACTTCCTAGTGATAATTACAAAACGTAATAATAAATGACTACGATTTATTTAGCACCTACTATGTTCCGTTCATTGTATTAGATGATTCATAAAGAGCCAATTTAATTTTAACAACAGGTAGATATTACTTCCTTTTTATATATAGCGTGGTTTTGACATTTACCAGCTGTATCTCAAAGTCACACAGTTAGTAAATGGCAAATCGAGAGTGACTGATTTATTTTTTATAGTATATTATGTTGCCTCCATTTCTAGGGGAGGAGTTCTTTATTAAAATGTACACTTAAGAGAAGAAATTCTTTGAAGTAAATTGTGGGTGCTCCTGGTTGAGCTCAGGGACTGAGAGAACTCATATCCTGTGTGGTATGAGTATGTATGTGTATGCTGCAGACTCAATTTCTCTGATCCATCATTTGAGAAAGGTTTTAGACTGTGTTCCTTAATTAGAGAAGAAGGAAATTCTTAACTGTATGACTCTTAATGAGAGACAAAAGAACTTGAGAGAGCTTTTACTGAAGGATTCTACCAAGTTTAGCATTAAAAGTTTAAAACATTTAGGATGATTTACCTTTCCACAATTGTGGTGTGTGTGTGTGTGTGTGTGTGTGTGTGTGTGTGTGTGTGTGTGTGCACAATTTGGCTTAAAGAGACTTCATAAATTTGCTAACAAAAACTAAAAGTGATTTTTGAGAGAACCTGAGTACGTGAGAACAGGGAGAAAAACAGTCTTAAGCCAGGTACTTTGGGTTTGCGATTTTAGTTATTCCTCATGACAGTGTTGCAAAATAATTAGAGCAGGGGAAATTAATATGCTAGGATGCTGTCAGTGGTCACACAGCCAGCATGCTGTAGAACAAGAATCTGACTTTAGGTCTGTCTGGATCGAAAACTCTCTCCACTGTGCACAATCCTTTCCTTTCAATAAATATTTGTCCTTAGAAATATGACAGTTTTGCTCTAAGCCAGTAGAATCATGGCAACAGGACATTTTTCTAAGGATATGCAAGGTAGAAGAGATACCAAGTAGTCAATTTTATCACGGAGCCTTGCAGTAGATGGGGCAGTGCTGAACTCCCTGAAAAGATGAATGAGTATTCAGTAATGAGTTTAATTAGGTAATGAGTGTAACTGGAGAAAGAATCACCTTCGGGATGAGTAAGATCAGCCCATTCTATGACTGGGTGAGCACTGCTGCTTTTGCCTCCTGCCAGCTGATGACATGGGAAAGCAAC
>NW_011897248.1:6437-9010 GCF_000151845.1 Pteropus vampyrus | reverse complement strand
GGGGTGGATTCAGGCTCCTGGCTCTGGGGCTCAGCCTTATTCCAGTGAGTATCCAGAGAAGGAAGGATGGATCTAACACACTCCTTACCCTTCCCAACCTGGCTGCTCGCCCACTTCTTGATGAGTCAGCGCCAAAGCCAGGCCTCTTGGCTTTTCCTGTTCTCTTCTTGGGCTCCGGAAGAACAGCAGGATGTGAGCTGCGCCCAGGCTCTTTTTGAACTTGGTGGAGTGACAGGTGTTGGCAGGCTGTCCCCCAGAGGCTGGGCCCATTGCTCAGTTCCCCACGTCCCACAGCCAGCCCCCGCCTCTCACCCTGAGGATGGGAGAATCCCATCCCAGGAGATGAGTAATGGATGCCACCTGGTACACGGTGCACTCCGCCTGCTGAACGGAGGGGACAGGGTCAGAGAAGTTTAGAGAATTCTCCCAGGAGCTGGAGGGTCTGGGTTTGAATCCCTGGACACATGACGTAAACTCTCTGCCTCAATTGCCTCATCTGTAAAAACAAAAACATGGAGATAATAATAGTCTCTCTCTTCAAAATTGTAAGGAATAGATGTATTTATACCTGTAAAGCACTCAGAAGAGTGCCTGGCACATAAGAAGCACTAAGTCAGTGTTTGTTTCATGATAAACATAAATTCAGTAAACATTTAGTGAAGCCCACCGGATGCCAGGTCCAGGCTAGGTTCCAGGGACAGAGCCGTGAGCAAGAACAAGAAGGATACAGTAGCTGCCCTCGAAGAAAGGGCATGTGGCCTCTCCCCTGGAAGGACTGAGTCATTAGAGTCGGGTGGAGCCCAGGAATCTGTTAGCAAATGGCACCTCCAGTCAAGTTTAAACTGCACTGAACAAATGGGGAAACGGAGGGAGGCTTGCGGAGGGGCAGGTCGTTGCCCAAGGTCTTAGATCTGGAGAATAATAACAATGCTAACACTGATGAAGCCCTTTCAATGCGTCAGACACCTAGGAGTTTTATTATTGTTTTGTCATTGTCCGCAGTTTACAAGCGAGGAACTGAGCACAGGGAGATTAAGTAACTTGGTTGAGGCTACACTCTGCTGGGAAGTGGTGGAGCAGGATCTGAACCCCAGGTGGCCTGGCTAAGCAAACGGCAGAATGAGACTAAGAATGAACTGTTCTTTATCGAGTACCCACAGCGCACACTGCAAAATACATCATCTTCTTTCATCCTCACACCACCAGATGAAGGAGGTACCATTACTTTCCCCACTTCACAGATGGAAGAACCGAGGCCCAGGGAGACGATGTGATTTGCCCAAGTTCTGACAACTAGAAAGTGGCAGAGCTGAGGCTTTTGCTTTTTATTTTATTTTTTTAATGCCTACAGCACCTGGTCTTCCTAGGTGGTCTCCCATCTGAGTACTAACCAGGCCCGACCCTGCTTAGCTTCTGAGATCAGATGAGATCCGGCATGTTCAGGGTGGCATGGCCGTAGACAGAGCTGGGACTTTTAGAAACGAGGCTATCCCACCACCCCTTTTATTCCCAGCAGCTTTCCCTGGCCTGGTTGGAGCTCACACCATCCCCTTCCACCCCTCCGGGCCCAGGGGAGTTCGTGCGGAGAATGCAAACGCCGTGGATCCACCGTCTGGACAAATGAGCATTATGAGCAGAGTCATTCTGCCAAGCAGAGAGAGCGCTATAGTGCAGCCGCCTGAGCCAAGTGGACGCCGTCCTGGACCAGCCACAGCTCTACTCCCTCTGGCCTGACCCCGAGATTCAGAGTTTTCTGGGAAGAGTGGACTCTACCAGGCTCAGAACACACCAGTGAGAACAGCAGTGCTCAGCTCCGCGGTATCCTCCTCACACTTATGTGAAGGTTAAACTTCACAGCCACCTTCTTCTGAAGAAGGTTCTAGTATTGTCCCTGTTTTGCAAGAAGCGAGACAGAACGGTCTTAAGAGCCAGGCTACCTGAGTTCCAACCCCAACTCTGCCACTTCCTCTGCCAGCGCCGTCCGACTCCAAAGCGGCTTTCTCATCACACCGTTAAGGGCATCGAGCTCCTGGATGGATGAGCAGAATTTTTAGATTGAAGGGAGACGGACGCTTAAGGCTGAGCAAACAGCATTTGCACAGAGGTGGAAATGAGCCACAGAGCTGCCTGGTAAGTAGTGCCAGAGTCAGGGCCCCATTTCCAGAGTGTCAACACCCAGCCAGGGCCCTCCCAGCCTGATGGCAATCCAGATCATGCCACGAGTATTTCCTGAGCACCTACTATGTGCCAGACCACATACTGGGCACTGAGAAAAGAAAGAGCAATCACAATTCTTGCCCTCAAGAAACTCAGTAATCTAGTGGAGGAGACAAATGTACGAACAAATCACTATAATCCAGCCAAATAATCATTTTATTTTGGACAGGAGAAAGGGAGCAAATTCTCCCTGGGAGGAGTTGGGAAAGGCTCTTTGGAGGAACTAGTATTTGAACTGGACCTTTAAGAGTTGAGCTACTACAAAAGGAAAAAAGTGAGCCTCTCCCAGCAGAGAGCCCAGCAGGAGTCACAGGATACATGTGGTGTTTGGGAGAATGAATAGTAAGTTCCACGAG
>NW_011897248.1:0-2472 GCF_000151845.1 Pteropus vampyrus | reverse complement strand
GCCAAAGAAGGTGTGTGAAGACTAAAATCTACCCAGTGAAGATCTATGTCTATAAAAATGTCCTATTTTCTTTATGCTACAGCCGAGGGGAGGTAAGCTCTGAGAAGATGAAATGACTTGTCCAAGGCCCCATCACCAGTAAGGAACAGATCTGGGATTTAAACTCAGGTCTGCCTGACTCCAAAACCACACAATTAAACACATTTTTCTCTGGGTTCAGGCCTGGTCACTTGCACTCCTCTCTGTCTTCTTTCCTCGGGCCCCAACTGCTCAGAATCAGCAGTGAGGTGTGAGGCAAGGGCCTGGACTGGGAGGCAGGACACCTGGGTTGGAGTCCTGGCTCCATCTCTTATATACGTTTCCTCTCCACACCTCATTCACCTCATCTGTAACATGGGCCTATCAATCAGAGTTCTTGAGAAGCACGCAACAGAAACCAACTTTGGCTTACTTAAACGAACAAACAAAAAGATGGCATTGAAAGGCTCTGGAGCTTGCCACAGAATGGAAGGAGTTGTTAAACTAGGCCTTGGAAAGGGCCACTCTGGGGATCCAGCGGCAGACCAGTGAACAGTACCTTTGGGCTAGTTCCCTAAATAATGAAACTGGCTCTGTCATCAGAAGAGGGAACAGTCAAGGTAGCCCCCGGACAACTCATGTCCACATCAGGGAAGAGGCGGACCTGCCTGTAGGGATGGGTCAAGTGAGTTCTGGTGGGGAAGCTCTTTGCAGGCTGCAAAGCAGCACAAGACACATAGGAGCAGCATGTGTCTCTCTGTCCTTCTGACCAGGACAGGAAGCAGTGTAAGCAGTGCTACTTTCTCATGCTGGCTTTGCCGCAGACTGGTTATGTGTCCTTGGGCAAGTCATGTCTCCTTCTGGATCTATGAAAGACTTTATCTATAAAAGGAAGGTGATCATCTTTAAGGCCAGTTCTTAGCTCACTAAGGTGTTAGTAACCCATCCTAGAGGAATTTTGGAGATGAAAAGAAGTTCCTGGGAGCAATTGCTCAACTCGAGAGAATGAATCACAAATGGTGGAATTCCAGGCATCCATGAAGATGATACTGGGTAAGGTTTTGTTGATCGCAAGTGGGAAAACACCCACCTTACCGAGGAGACCGAGCAGGGAGAGAGGCAGAACGGACTCAATGCCCCCAACCTCATGGCTCCAGAACCTCTGTGGTGAGAGGCTACGCAGATCTCTTCTCACAGCCAAGGGCTGGCCATGTTTGTGATTTCATTCACTGGAGGGGTTGCAAGCAGAGGAAGCACAGCTAACCAAGAGAGACATGGAGACTCTAGGCCACTCATGTCACAGTGCCTTTGTTGAAGGGACACAGAGATTTATGACATCAGATAGGCACTATGCAAAGAAGACATCGATGGTCTCCTCTGGGCCTCAGTTTCCACCTCTGTCAAATGGGGGTTAAGTCACTGCTGTGCCTACCCCATGGGGAAATGGGACAATACATATGAAAGAAAACATAGGGCTGGAGGAAACATAGGGCCCAGGTGCTAAATAAGGATTAGAATGTAAGGTTCATGGGGCAGGGCCAGTGTCTGTCTTGCCATGGATGTATCCTCAGTGCAGCATGGGGTCCAGCACATAGCAGATGCTCAAAAATTACTTGTTAAATACCACTGGCTAACATGCACTATGTAGTTATGTTCCAAGCACCATTCCAAGAAATTTTCCCTGGATATACTCTTTTGATCTTTATAAGAAAAGAAGTGCTGTTACTATCATTCCTATCTCGAGATAAGGAAACTGAGGCACAGAGAGATTAAGTCATCAGCCCAAGGCCATGCAGCTCTTCAGAGGTAGAGCTGGGCTTTGAATGCAGGCAGTCTGTCTCCAGAGTCTGCGCTCTTAAGCATGACTCTACCTGTCTGAATGACGGACAAAACGAGTGAATTAATGAACGTGGGTACTTATGAATGAGATTTGGGTTAGGACCTCTCAAACCTTTGCTTTGGAAACATGAGCTGAAGCTTCCAGGAAGAATTTATCTTTTTCACTAATCTATTGGCAGATTCTGGTATTTACAGAAGACACTTTGCAAATGCAGCGGTGTATCCAGAACTGGTCTCATCATCTTCCTCCAAACCTGCTCTTCCTCTTCCTCTCCTCGCAATTTCAGCTCATGCTGTCACTGAGGACAGTTGCCCAAAATAGAAACTTAGAGTCATTGTTGACTCCTTTCATTCTCTCACCTAGGCAGTGTCTGGGCCAGCACCTGAAGTCATCCAAATGTCACCCTATCATCCTCCAAGTGTAGCACCTTGCTGATGCACCCCCTATGCTTTCAGATCTCATGAAAAATTTGCTCTCCTACCCTATCTCACTGTGATGCGATTAATGACTTGTCTTCTCTTCCATTTAAACTATTGCTGCAAAATGATTCAACCAAAACTTTGTAGCTTAAAGCAATAACATTTTAATATTATTTCTCACAATTCTATGGGTTC